>NW_018408277.1:26527-81663 GCF_002113885.1 Mizuhopecten yessoensis
GGGGGGAGGAAGAGGCATAAAAAGCAGACAAAATGGCGGGAAACATTACAAGAGTGTATTATTGGAGCACGAGCATGTTTTGTCGTCCAATAATCCATTGCTATTGACCAATCAATTCGTTGCAAAAGCACGAGACGTAGTAGAATTGCTTAGTGTGTTAAGGTTGATAAGGATTTGCTAATTATGTTATGTTTATTGTCTTAGTGATTATAAGTTTTCTCTCTTTGATGGTTATCTTCATTTCCCCTTTGACTGTAGCATTATTTATCAGTAAAATTAATTGGCACACCGACACTGTTAGGGAGGTTGCTCATTTCCGCTTACCCGCACCTAATATCTTCAGTATAAACATTCTGCTCTCCCAGATAAAATTATTTCTAAAACTGTTATGCCATTGAAACATCAGACATAATAAATATGGTGAAGATCAGATCTGAACAGCACTTTTAGAATGGACAATTCAGAACGGTAGTTTTAATCACTTTACAAATCATAGTGGCAGATTTTCTATTCACATGTTGATAAAAATGATTAATCTGGTATAGTTTTGCAATGTACAATATGTTGACTTAACTACCCAATCGATAACATTTTTGTAAACAGATTTTACTAAATAATAGCAACAAATGTGGAATTTCGTCGAATTTCATTTAAAATTGAACACAGTCTTGGTTCCAAGCGTGGCGTTATAAAAAAAGCATGCGTCAAATCTTACGCTAATAATTTCAACACTCGTGAAATAGATTGGTTTGCTGCCAAACCCATGGAATTCAAATAGTAATCAACTGGAAACCATAAGCTATCCTCTGGTATTCGTTCGTTAACATGTACTGTGTTATTGAACAAGTGATGTAGGTTTCAGTAATATTGTTTCATGCTATGGAACTTGATCATATAAGACTTTTTTTTATTTGGCAGGGAGGGATCAAAGGTCAGATCGGCCCTGCGTTCATTGACCTGCAGAGTATTTGTGACGTGGGTCTGGAGGAGGGAGCGTGGATAGTGACGAGTTTGTACATTGGCTACACGTTGGGTGCCCTGGCCAACGGCTTCCTCTACAATCGTTGTAACGGGAATCTTCTGTTCTCTGTCAGTGCTGTGTGTCTTACCGTCATTGTGGCTGCCATCCCTTGGTGCACGCACTACAGTCTTATGGTAGCTAGTCACACCGGTATGGGTCTGGTGGTCGGACTCATAGACGCAGGTATTTTGGGGAAACAAACAAACAACGATAGATCACCAAACTATTATAAAAACAGTAAATCGACCCCAAAATCGGGACATCTTGGGCAAAACATGAACAAAGGAAAGATGCACATGGGAAAACTTTATAAAGTACAAGGGGAATAAGACCAGGTGTTCCGGAAGGTTAAGTGTATTATGTTGCTTCATAGTCGACACTTGTCATGTAAACCTAGGGTAAGGACCAAGGTATTGGCAACAAAAAACAAATGTTGTCTATTACACGGCATCAGGCGCAATGGCCCTAGCGTTATCCTATATCATTTACAAATGGTCTGTATATGGTGTTGCTTATAATATATTCTGATGATAGTTTCTCAATTAAAAGAATTTTGTTAATAACACGGAATATTGTTCATCTAACATTTGTATGATTTTACAGACGTGTGTTTAAATGTGCAGGTGTCTGATAGCGCAGATTCATGAAATAAAATGTCATTTCGAATTATGATTGATTCTAAATTGTAATGTAATTCTATCCTGGTGGATTAGCTGACAGCTGTTACATATCTTATAGCACATAAGTATGTGGTCGAACATACTTCACTTAACCATATTTAATTTAAAAAAATCATAATTACTAGGCGAACAGTATAAAATGATCTAAGAATCGTGGAAACCTGTTTGATAACATTTTGATTAACAAACTAAAAAACCGAGAAACCAAATAAAATCGAGAATAGATCGGGGTTAAAATTTGATGTTATCGATTTCAAATAGGAAGATTTATGTTTTTTGTCTATGTATTTGCAGCTGGAAATGCAGAAATCATTCGACTTTGGAAAACGAAAAGTAAAACTGTTCTGGTGGGTCTACACGTGATATTTAATCTAGGTGGTGTCATTTCACCCCTAATCATCGCTCCGTTCCTGATGGGAAACGCTGACCAAAGTGAGGACATCACTACAGATTTACCGGATCAGATCGCCATATCTACAATAGATAGGATGAACAACTCTTTACGACATTCAACAAACTTTCATCAACGAACTTCAGCTAACAATACATCAGAAAATTACGAATCCGAAAATGTGTCTAGAATATACATAGCCTACTCCATCTCCTCCGTATTCTGTGTATTACACACGCTGTGGTTTATATTTCTGTATTTTACCAAAAAGGGAAATAAAAGGAGCAATGATGATTCACAAATGACAATGGAACATTCTAACGACCCCACACAAATGACAATAGAACATTCTAACTACCCCACACAAATGACAAAAGAACATTCTAACGACCCCACACAAATGACAATAGAACATTCTAACGACCCCACACATTTAAACGAGAAGGTCAATGGGCATTCAAGTGGACAGGGGTATACAAATAATCAGGAACATTCAAACGTACTAGAACCTTCCAATGGAACAGTAAACGATTATTCAAAAGTAGGAGCTGCACGTCCTTCCCAGAAAGTTAAAGACACGTCTGGAGGACATATCCCCAGGGAACTTCAGTTCCTTGGACTCGTTTTCATGGTTATAATGGCGGCTATAAGCAATGCCATCGATTTTTCATTTTCCACGTACTTATCTTCATTTTGTGTAGAATTTCTTCACTGGAGTAAGGCCAGTGGATCTATGATAACATCGCTACTGTTTATTATGGTAGTATTAGGGGGAACATTGAGTATGTTTTTAACCAAATGTATAAACAGCGTAATATATATAGGTTTACAGATGATTCTTATACTCGTTTCCTTAATATTGCTTTTATTGAGCATCAATTTTCATTTGACTGTCGGTGTATGGCTATCAGCGCCTCTGCTGGGATTTGCCAAGTCGGCCATTTTTCCTTTGATCATTTCCTGGACCAATAAGACATTTATACGTGTGTCTGGTCGGATATCGTCTGCTTTCTTTGTAGGAGCTATGGGTGGAAGTTCTATAAACCTGTTCATGCTGGCTTCCGTAATGGAGAGTACGGGTAAAATCTGGTTTTGTTATGTCCTTATTGTAGAAAGCATTTTGCTTATTTTGTTCTTTATAACCACTGTGATACTCTCACAATACGTCAAACATTGGAAACGAAAACAAGCAGCCAAAGCGAATGAAAATGAGAGTACATATACATTTACAGACGGTTAGGACAAAGTCATACATAATATTCTTAAAGGCGGGTATCGAGCCAGGATTTGTCGATATTTTATTCATGAATTGTTCTGAAGTTCGTTTAAGTATTGGGATAATTAATTGCATTATACTACCTTCGTGTGAACAGTAACATCTGATAGACAGTATTGTAGTTCTTCTAAGAACAAAACGAATCTTTATAATAGTTCCAGACCAGCGTTATGTACCAATCGTTGTTTATGATATATCGGTGCCATTTTGATATTGACAAATAATAATGTTGTATGTGTTTTATGATTAGTATTTCTTAATCAACATTCCGCAAACCCGTCAGCATAAACATTGCTTAAAATAACCGGTAGCGTTAACTCATATACCACGGCTACTGGTATTGGCCAAAATAAGTAAGATAAGTGGATTTGTCACAATAATTACTTCCATACTGATTAAAGAAATACTGAAATACTGTGTTACGCAGTGGTGATGATTTGTTCAACCGCACATAAACACATTTCTGTTAACAACAAACGTTCTGATGAGAAATGTCAGTTGCCATCGATTAGCAATGATAACTGAACCGATAAACAATGACAGGTGCTAGGAACACGATAATGAAGCTAGGCTCAGCGACTAATGTGTCTAGATTGTAAAAATCGAATAATAGTACAATAGTCTGGTAACCTGCAACCTTCAATATAAATCTCAAACTCCAAAGTTAGTAATCGTAAGGAAACAATGATTTTTTTCGTGAAGACCTTTTCTGAGGTAAAGTAAAATTTGTATTTTTGCAATTTTGGTATTCAAAAAGTTATTAAACGATATCTTTAACTGTTGTGTTAATGTTGTTGTTTGGTACACGATCCTTTGTTTCAAGGAGATTAATTATGGTAAATTTCGCCGTCGTGAATCTTTAATAATACATTTTGTATTTGGGAAACTAAGAATCGCGGTTCCCTATAAGGATAATCAATGAAAAATGTCGATTTGCATATGGACGGAGTAAATTGCATTTAAATTTCCGGACATTTCAAATTCAAGTATGTTATGTTACTTGCTTAATGTCAGTTTATACAATGCAGCTCTGAGAATCCATGTTACTTACCGGAAGTTTCCTGGCACAAATGTGTTATAGCTATACCCTTAACAACACTAAAGGAAGATAACTCTATATACGGAAGCCCACAGTGCAGTGGGACAGGGATCGGTAAGGTCAAACAGGTACTCTATATACGGATACCTACAGTGCAGTGGGACAGGGATCGTTAAGGTCAAACCGGAACTCTATATACGGAAACCCACAGTGCAGTGGGACAGGGATCGGTAAGGTTAAACAGGAACTCTACATACGGAAACCCACAGTGCAGTGGGACAGGGATCGTTAAGGTCAAACAGGAACTCTATAAACGGAAACCCACAGTGCAGTGGGACAGGGATCGGTCAGGTCAAACAGGAACTTTATATACGGAAACCCACAGTGCAGTGGGACAGGGATCGGTAAGGTCAAACAGGAACTCTATATACGGAAACCCACAGTGCAGTGGGACAGGGATCGGTAAGGTCAAACAGGAACTCTATATACGGAAACCCACAGTGCAGTGGGACAGGGATCGGTAAGGTCAAACAGGAACTCTATATACGGAAACCCACAGTGCAGTGGGACAGGGATCGGTAAGGTCAAACAGGAACTCTATATACGGAAACCCACAGTGCAGTGGGACAGGGATCGGTAAGGTCAAACAGGAACTCTATATACGGAAACCCACAGTGCAGTGGGACAGGGATCGGTAAGGTCAAACAGGAACTCTATATACGGAAACCCACAGTGCAGTGGGACAGGGATCGGTAAGGTCAAACAGGAACTCTATATACGGAAACCCACAGTGCAGTGGGACAGGGATCGGTAAGGTCAAACAGGAACTCTATATACGGAAACCCACAGTGCAGTGGGACAGGGATCGGTAAGGTCAAACAGGAACTCTATATACGGAAACCCACAGTGCAGTGGGACAGGGATCGGTAAGGTCAAACAGGAACTCTATATACGGAAACCCACAGTGCAGTGGGACAGGGATCGGTAAGGTCAAACAGGAACTCTATATACGGAAACCCACAGTGCAATGGGACAGGGATCGGTAAGGTCAAACAGGTACTCTATATATGGAAACTAACAGTGCAGTGGGACAGGGATCGTTAAGGTCAAACAGGAACTCTATATACGGAAACCCACAGTGCAGTGGGACAGGGATCGGTAAGGTAAAACAGGAACTCTATATACAGAAACCCACAGTGCAGTGGGACAGGGATCGGTAAGGTCAAACAGGAACTTTATATACGGAAACCCACAGTGCAGTGGGACAGGGATCGTTAAGGTCAAACAGAAAATTGGCAAAAAGGGATTGGTGGTATGGTGTGGCAGAAATACAATTAATTTTTAAAAGTACAGAAATCTGAGGTCCAGGGTTCGACTCAGGACTAGACCAACTGCATTTGTTAACTCAGAGTTGTAGATTAAATTTATGTTTTTGAGTCATTCTTACATTTTCATACAAGTCCACTAGGTATGGATTGTATGCCAGATATAGTTTATCAAAGCTGTCATGCCTGAAAAAAAAGTTTCCAAAGGATATTATTATGTTTATGCAGTGGATCATAAATAGATAGTTCATTTTTCTTTTTAGTTTATAATGAATAAGTTTCTGCATGCTTTAATGAACAAGATGTCAGCAGTCACGTGGCATTTGACTCATCCTTATGCGGTACACAGCCTACTGTTCCGTATCGGGCGCTGTTTCACTTCTTAATCAATTTAAGCGATATCATTAGAAATATCACCAATCCCAACTGATATCATTATAATGACTTTAGTGATATCACAAAGTTACGATTGTAGTTATAGCGTTATAATACCTGACTTTGATAGCACTGTAATGATTCTATTATATCACTTTATAAGGTGATATCATTATAATGACTTTAGTGATATCACAAAGTTACGATTGTAGTTATAGCGTTATAATACCTGACTTTGATAGCACTGTAATGATTCCATTATATCACTTTATAAGGTGATAGCATTATGATCTTCATTGCAATCATCACAAACGCCAAACAGCTGCTCCGGAAACAAACATTCTACAGGAAAAGTCATTCGAAAAAGGTTGTGAGAGATGTGATGAAAATGAAAATAAACATATTCTCCTATCTATATCCAATTACATTTTAAGTTCTAGAAGATTCAGGACAGTTAAATTCAATTTTGAATGTAATTTTACATTTTATTTATTAACACTTTATTTATTTATTTACATTTTATTTTTTTCTCAATGTAATTCTTCTGATTTCCAGAAATGGTACATGGATATTAATATTTCCTATTTGTCTTCATTTTGCTTATTTTTAAATATTGTTAGTGAGGGGGGCTGGGGTTCAGAAGACCAGTTATACTAAAAAATATAAAAAAAATATTGGGAAACAACTACATAAATAAGAATATAAAGCTTTACAACATTTTAGCTTATTTTGAAAAAAGTAAATTATAATTATGATTTACCCTACCCCTTCTGGTACCCACAACAACCCACTTTCGGTCAAACTTTTATCTTAGGTTTTGCACATGTAATACAATAGGACATATTTGAACAAGTTAAGGGGTCAAGGTTACCGAGGACCTGAGCAGTCGTACTTCACATCGGTCTCCACAAAACTTACGTTTTGTGCATGTTATACAGAATTTTCCGGTGAAAACTTTGGATATGACATTTGTCTTAAAATAGGAAACGTATACTGAGCTTTGGATGTAAGAAGTAGAATGGTTTTACAGTGAAATAGACAAGTTTTGTTTTTTCACGTAACAAAGACTGTTCTCGATATGCTTGAGTGACCAAGGTGGTGACCACTGTCAACGCACGTACACATACCCGTTTTGAAGACGTATAGGTAATCTAGCTATACACCTGTGGGTACCTGAACACGAGCTAAAAGTACAAGTGAACTATAAAATATACACCGTGGACTATGCCGTCATCTCGGAGTACCAGTACAAGTGCCAGCGCTAAAGGGAAAAATAGATTGAGTGATGTTTCGTGTAACACTACAGAGATGGAGGACAAGTTAGATCAAATAAACAAGACACTTCTCACTTTGATGACAAGGGAGGATATGGTGTTCCAGATGAACAAACTCAAAGAGGAAATTAGACACGAAAACAAAGAAATAGTAGAAAGATTAGAAGGACGAATGTTTGACTTGGAAACAGAAAATGAAGATTTAAAAGAGACAATATCGAAATTAGAAAAGCAAGTGATCGACACAGAAGAGAGACAGAATGAATTATATCATCTACACAACGACCTGGAGCAGCAAGGAAGAAAGAACTCTATCAGAATTTTAGGACTGGAGGACATTGATAGAAACGAAAATGTGGAGGAGTGTGTCACGAAAGTTGTGAAGTTTGTGAACGAAGACCTGAAAGTGAAAGTTCTTAGTGAGGACATAGATATCGCACACAGACTTGGTCCTTTCGTCAGCAGAAGACCGCGTGCGATTATTTGCAAATTCACTAACAGGAGGAAAAAGTTTGAAGTGCTGCAGGCTAGGAAAGTACTGAAGAATTCTGGCAGACATGTGTTTGAGGATCTGACGCGACAAAATCAACAAACTCTTACGCAAGCATACAAACTAGACTGTGTAGAGCATTCGTGGAGTGTGGATGTTCGTGAAACTGAAAAACGGTAAGAAAAGGCGGCTATTCAGAGAGACAAATTTGACAGAGTCCTATTTGACAAACGATGCTAATTTCTAGATCAGCTATAAGTGATATGTTCATTTAAAACTAATAATGAAATATGTGTGAACAAACCTTACTTTATGACAACATTTATATGTTTTTATATTAATTTCCGGAAAAAATACCGTTTCGTTTCCTTTCTATTCTAATTATAAGAGATGTATGTACTTCCGGTTTTGTGTGTTTACATCCTGTTACATGCATGGTGCGTGTGTTGATGGTGGTTTCGCTAAATGTATTGACCTGATTAGGTATGTTTTACTCTTTCTTCCTTTTAGCGTCATTTTTCTATTTTCCTCCTTCTCTTTATCCTTTTCTCTTTCCTTCTTCGTTGTTGGGTGCGGAGGGCGATTGGTTTCAAGACATTTGTTTATTACTGCTATATGGAAGGAATTAGGATAGTCTCGGCGAATTGTCAGGGTTTAGGGGATAGGAACAAAAGGAAAGATGTATTTAAGTACCTGAGGGAAAAAGATTTTAACATTTACTGTCTACAAGACACACACTTCACTCCAGATATTGAAGATATTGTAAGAACAGAATGGGGATTAGAGTGCTACTTCAACTCACTGCGATCGAATTCAAGGGGTGTTTTAATAGTATTTAACAATAATTTTGAAGTGAAAGTAACCAAGGAAAAGAAAGACTCGACAGGAAATTTTTTAGCTTTGCAAGTAGAAATAGAAGGTAAGTGTATAACACTGATAACAGTCTATGGACCAAATTCTGACACACCTACTTTCTATGACAATATAATAGAAACTATAAGTGATTTTAATAATGAATATTTTATAATATGTGGAGATTTTAATTTAGTGCTTAATCCTGAAAAAGACTATGATAAAAGTTATAAACATATTAACAACCCAAAAGCTAGAGACAAACTAAATGAAATAGTTGCAGATTTTGGAATGGTAGATATTTATAGAGAACAACATCCTGAGCAAAAAAGATATACTTGGAGAAGATGTAATCCTACCAAACAGGCACGTTTAGACTTTTTTCTCATATCAGAAAATTTATTACCAAGTGTACATAACTCTACTATCGATCCAGGATATAGGTCTGATCATTCAATGCCAATAATCTCTTTAATTTTTAATGAATTCAAAAAAGGTAAAGGGCTATGGAAATTTAATTCTTCTCTTTTACATGAAATAGATTATCTTGAAATTGTCAAGAAAACTATCATAGATGTCAAAATACAATATGCACTTCCAATATACAACCTAAATAATATAAATCAAATTCATGATTCAGAAATTATGTTTCAAATAAATGACCAGTTGTTTTTAGAAACTCTCCTAATGGAAATTAGAGGTAAAACTATTTCATGCTCTTCTTATAAAAAAAAGCAACAAAATTAAACAGAAAAAAACCTTATAGATACAATTAAAAATTTAGAAGACAGTGAAAATATTTATTTCATTGAATTAAATGAGAAGAAACAAGAATTGGAAAAAAATAGACTAAAAAGATTGAAAGGTAGTATTATCAGGTCCAAAGTAAAATGGGTGGAAGAAGGGGAGAAACCTACTAATTATTTTTTTTAACTTAGAAAATAGAAATTACACCTCAAAAATAATCCCAAAGATAGAAAAAGACTGGTGATATAATATCGAAACAAGAAGAAATTTTAAGTGAAGTTCAACTATTCTATGAAAACTTAAATACTATAGATGATGAAATAGAAGAAGCTAATTTAGAAGAATTTTTAGTAGATTGTGAAATTCCAAGGCTGAATAGGTCAGAAGCATTAAGTTTAGAGGGCAAAATTACTGTACAGGAAGCAGCACTAATTATGAGAAATATGAAAAATAACAAAAGTCCAGGCTCAGACGGTTTTACAGTAGAATTTTTTAAATGCTTTTGGAAACAGTTAAGTAACTTTATAGTACGGTCTATCAATTTTGGTTATATAAAAGGACAATTATCTGTTACCCAAAGACAAGGAATCATAATATGTTTACCTAAAGGAGAAAAACCTAGACAATTTTTAAAGAACTGGAGACCAATATCCCTCTTAAATGTAACTTATAAAATTGCATCAGGCTGTATAGCAAGTAGAATAAAAGCAGTGTTAGATAAATTAATTGATCCAGATCAGACAGGTTTTATTTCTGGGCGATATGTGGGAGAAAACACAAGGTTGATATACGATATTATGGATTACGCAGAGAGAAATGATATACCAGGGATGCTATTGATTATCGATTTTGAGAAAGCTTTCGATTCTGTATCTTGGAAATTCATTGATGAAGTACTAAACTATTTTAAATTCGGGGAAGAGGTTAGAAAATGGATAAAAGTTTTACATAAAAATGCAGTTTCTTCAATAAATCAGGGGGGGAATTTATCAGAATTTTTTGAAATAAGAAAAGGCTGTCGTCAAGGAGACCCTATTGCACCATATATATTTATAATGTGTGCAGAGATTTTAGCGATAAGAATTAGAAACAATAAAAAAGTAAGGGGTATCAATATAAATGACTGTCCTATTTTAGTATCACAGTATGCTGATGATACCTCGTTGATTTTAGATGGTACAAACATTTCCCTAAAAGAAGCAGTTGGTGAATTAAATAATTTTGCAAAAATTTCTGGGTTGAAAATAAATAAATCAAAATCTCAGGTAATATGGATAGGAAGTAAAAAGCATAGTGAGGAAGTTCTTTATCCAGAATGGAAATTACAGTGGGGAAATAAAACTTTTAATCTTTTGGGGATAGAATTTCATGTAGACTTGCATAAAATTACTAGGCTGAATTATGATAAAAAGTTAGTAAAAATAAAGGCACTTATAAATACATGGAATAGGAGAATAATTACACCAATTGGTAGAATTTTTATCATCAAATCAATACTCATCTCACAACTCAATCACTTATTTATTGCATTACCAAACCCAAATGAATGTTTTATTAAAAAATTAAACACCGAACTATTTAACTTCTTATGGAAAAGCAAAGTTGACAAAACCAAAAGAGACATTGTTATAAGAGACTATATTGATGGTGGATTGAAAATGATGCATGTGATGTCTTTTATAGAATCCTTAAAATTAACATGGATAAGGAGACTATTTACAACATCAAGTAAATGGCAGGAGATTTTAAAAACTTATATTGATTTAAATATTTTAGCAAACTGTGGGACGGAATACATTGTTAAATGTGAAATGACGAGTAAAAATCTTTTTTGGAAAGACGTGTTTAACGCATGGAAAAAGTTAGTAATAGTACGAGATAATCAATGCAAGGGAGATAACTCCTTTTCCAAAATGCCTATCTGGTATAATAAATTGTTTAAAATAAATAATGAGAGTATTTTTTATAGGAAGTGGTTCAGTAAAGGTGTAGTTATAGTTAATGACCTACTTAAGGATAATAATTCAAAATTGTTTTATACTCTACAAGAAGTTCGACAAATTTTTAAAATTGAAACAAATTTTCTTCAGTACCAAGGTCTGCTATCTACAATTAAAAGACATCTCTCTCAACAACATGAAATAAAATGTATAAGCTATCCTTATATACCTAGTAATATACAAATATTTCTAAGAAATAGGAAAGGTACAAAAGACTTTTATAGTTTGCTTTGTAAAAATGATACACTGTCAACTGGTAGAAAGAAATGGAGTAATCATTTTGATTATAATGATAATACATGGAGAAATATCTACAAAATACCATTTCAAGTAACCAAAAATACAAAACTGCAATGGTTTCAGTATAGAGTTAATCAACACATCTTAACCACAAACTTATATCTGTACAGGGCTGGAATAGTAGATAATCCTCATTGTTATTTTTGTAAATCAGACATTGAAACAATAGAGCATGCACTATGGGAGTGCAATCAAGTTCAGAATTTATTAACAAACTTTGAGTTTTTATTAGATGTTTTGTTTATTCCTTTTGCTTTTAATAAGGAAACATTTATCTTCGGTATATGTGATCAAACCAGAACTCGATACATGGTAGATAACCAAATTATTCTTATTATAAAATATTATGTTTATAAAGCAAGATGCCTAGAAAAAGCTCTATCAGTAAATGGCCTTATAAACTGTATAAAAGAGACTTATGAGATACAGAAATATATTGTGAATGGGAAAGATGAAGAACATAGACATACCTTCCAAAAAGACTTGGAAAAGTGGCAAAACCTTCTTGATATTCCATAAAAACCCTCAATTTCTTGATTTATATGTAGAAAACCAATTAAGTGGTAACAGTAATAGATAGGAATCCTCTAAGTAAATTGAGCTGATATAATACAACTCTTACTGTACGATCGACAAGTTAATGTGATAAATTGTTCTTCTGTTACCAATCTTGTTCCTCTCAACCCCCCCTCCCTTCTCTCTCTCTCCCTCTCTCTCTCTCTCTCTCTCTCTCTCTCTCTCTCTCTCTCTCGTTTTCTTTTTTCTTTTCATATTTCTTAATTCAAATGACTATCATTTGTGTACTGTGTGTGTGTGTGTATGGGGGAGTGTAAGTGAGCGAATGCCTGAGTATATTTTTTATTGATAATTTGATTAAGGACATGGAATAACTCACTTTGAAGCTGTGTATGTACATGTGAATTGATGTATACAACAACTAAGTGAGGGATTTTAAATTTGAAAAATTTTTGTAAATCAGGAATGATGATGATGATATTATGAATTAATGATGATGATGATAATAATATTTTGATGAAGATACATATAGAATGATGAGTAAAGATTATAATTGAAGATGATGAATGTATGATGATAGTGATGATTGTATGATGATGGTGATGATTGTATGATGATAGTGATGATTGTATGATGATGGTGATAATTGTATGATGATGGTGATGATTGTATGATAATAGTGATGATTGTATGGTGATGGTGATGATTGTATGATGATGGTGATGATTGTATGATGATAGTGATGATTGTATGATGAAGGTGATGATTGTATGATGATGGTGATGATTGTATGATGATGATGATAGGATGATGATGATGACTATATGTTGATTATGATACATGAAATGATGATTGAAGATTTTGGATGATGATGGATTATGGCAATGATGATGATTGCATAATTATATATGAAAGAGGATGATGAAGATGATAAAGATAATGATGATGATGATATGTTGATTATGATATTATGATGACATTGAAATTGATTGTGATAATTCTAAATCCATGTCCGTGTGTGTATATGTGATATCTGTGAGAATGCGTGAATGTCCTGTTTATGTATATGTAATGAAAAACTTGAAAAATAAAACCATTACAAAAAAAACAAAAAAAAACAAAAGTAATTGTGCCAGTAAATTGAATTCCGATATGTTGGACTCTCATCTTAGATATACCCCAGCTTGCTTTTGTGGCTCGCCTATTTTCTCTGTTTATGTATGGACTATTTCTCTGTTTATGTATGGACTATTTCTCTGTTTATATATGGACTATTTCTCTGTTTATATATGGATATATTTCTCTGTGAATGGAATGGCGATTTCTCTGTTTATGTATGGACTATTTCTCTGTTTATGTATGGACTATTTGTCTGTTTATGTATAGACTATTTCTCTGTTTATGTATGGACTATTTCTCTGTTTATGTTCGGACAATTTCTCTGTTAATGTTTTGACGATTTCTCTGTTAATGTTATGACTATTTCTCTGTTAATGTTTTGACGATTTCTCTGTGAATGCCTGGTCTATTTTATGTTTATATCATACGATTTCTCTGTTTATGTTTTGCCGATTTCTCTTTTTATGTATATGCGATTTCGCAATCTATGTTTGGACGATTTCTTTATTGATTCTCTATTTATATTTGAACGATTTCTCTGTTAATGTTTGGGCATTTTTCCTGTTTATGTTTGTGGACGATTTCTCTGTTTTTTAATGGACGATTTCTCTTATTATGTATGGACGATTTCATGTCTCTGTTTATATTTGGACGATGTCTCTGTTTATATTTGGACGATGTCTCTGTTTATATTTGGACGATGTCTCTGTTTATATTTGGACGATGTCTCTGTTTATATTTGGACGATGTCTCTGTTTATATTTGGACGATGTCTCTGTTTATATTTGGACGATGTCTCTGTTTATATTTGGACGATGTCTCTGTTTATATTTGGACGATGTCTCTGTTTATATTTGGACGATGTCTCTGTTTATATTTGGACGATGTCTCTGTTTATATTTGGACGATGTCTCTGTTTATATTTGGACGATGTCTCTGTTTATATTTGGACGATGTCTCTGTTTATATTTGGACGATGTCTCTGTTTATATTTGGACGATGTCTCTGTTTATAGTTAAACGATTTCTATTTTTATGTTGGACGATTTCTCTGTTGGTAAAAGGACGATTTCTCTGATCATGTATCTACGAGTTTTTTTCATTTTTTACCTGCGTCAATGCATAAATTTGTAGCAATGCAACGTTCCAGACTGTTTTCAATAAAACATCTACAATGACATCTCCGGGACGAATCGACTATCAACTTTCAGCAACAAAACAACAACATTTTCACGGGGCATTAAGCTGAAAACTTTTATTGGTGGGTAATTTTATCTTAAGTCTTTATATTGTACATTACCTTTGTATAGCAACATGTCTGAGGCTTAGGGAACCCCGTACTGCCTATTTCTGTTACTAAACAATGGATTTTTTTCAGCAGGTCTACATTTTTTATAAATCATTTCTGAGAACTTAAGAAGAAAAAAAGCCTTGTGGGACTTTTGACTGGTCGACCGCATTACTCTAGTTCAACTGTGATACAGTGAAATCAGAAAGGACTCTATCTAGCGAATTGTGTGCAGTGGGACAGGGATCCTTTAGTTCGAATCTTGATACTGGCTGACGTGTATAGAAGACGATATGTGGCACATTATCAGGTGGTCCTGATTTGTATATAAGTTATCAAAAGCCTATTTGTATTTTGTTGAATATGTGTTGCGATAGGATAAGTAGAGCACAACCAGGCTAATTAGCTGTGATTGTACCGAATAAACTGATAGATGCATGACAGGAGCCGTGCTAAACAAACTAATATACTCTATGAAGCAGTTTTACGATTCTGCCTTTCACTACATCGAGAGGTAACACTATTTGGTTGAGATGACTATGGAGAAAGTACCTTACCTGGCATTTCTAGTATTTTTAGTTTAACTTCTTTTTCCTTCGATTTTCAAGTAATACAAATACGTTCTATCACACAAGCAAACAGAAAAAGAGAATACTATGATAGCTGTCAACACAAAGATGGCTACAATACAATGTGAATATGTAGCTGGAGATACGAACATCAAGGTTGGTCGCCAAATCTTATCTGTAATTGACTGTGACATACCCGGTTGTTATCTGTAATTGACTGTGACATACCCGGTTGTTATCTGTAATTGACTGTGACATACCCGGTTGTTATCTGTAATTGACTGTGACATACCCGGTTGTTATCTGTAATTGACTGTGACATACCCGGTTGTTATCTGTAATTGACTGTGACATACCCGGTTGTTATCTGTAATTGACTGTGACATACCCGGTTGTTATCTGTAATTGACTGGACATACCCGGTATGGTCATTTCCCCTTACCAATCCGGGATCATGTGGTGCGGTCCTCAGTCCGAAACTGATATTTGTTTTCACCCTGCAATCTGACATATTCACTGTGTCCGTTGTTTTTCTGCATTCATTGACAGTAGACTAATATGGCATGGATAAGACGTGGTTTATTGTTAATAAAAAGGGACAATGCATTTGTACGAGAGATAACGAAGAATGGAAGACAAAGACACATAAACTACTGAACATCTTGAGATATTTTTAAAGCTATTCTTGATGAAGTAAATAATTAAGTTTCAAGGTAGCCATCATGCTCTAATTGGGAGCTATGCTATTTTGTATATCAAGAAGGACGTTCTTGATTTATCGTCCCTTCCCCTGATCTCGCTATGAGGACGTGCTTGTTTATCGTCCCTTCCCCTGATCTCGCTATGAGGACGTGCTTGTTTATCGTCCCTTCCTCTGATCTCGCTATGAGGACGTGCTTGTTTATCGTCCCTTCCCCTGATCTCGCTATGAGGACGTTCTTGTTTATCGTCCCTTCCCCTGATCTCGCTATGAGGACGTGCTTGTTTATCGTCCCTTCCCCTGATCTCGCTATGAGGACGTGCTTGTTTATCGTCCCTTCCCCTGATCTCGCTATGAGGACGTGCTTGTTTATCGTCCCTTCCCCTGATCTCGCTATGAGGACGTGCTTGTTTATCGTCCCTTCCCCTGATCTCGCTATGAGGACGTGCTTGTTTATCGTCCCTTCCCCTGATCTCGCTATGAGGACGTGCTTGTTTATCGTCCCTTCCCCTGATCTCGCTATGAGGACGTGCTTGTTTATCGTCCCTTCCCCTGATCTCGCTATGAGGACGTGCTTGTTTATCGTCCCTTCCCCTGATCTCGCTATGAGGACGTTCTTGTTTATCGTCCCTTCCCCTGATCTCGCTATGAGGACGTTCTTGTTTATCGTCCCTTCCCCTGATCTCGCTATGAGGACGTTCTTGTTTATCGTCCCTTCCCCTGATCTCGCTATGAGGACGTTCTTGTTTATCGTCCCTTCCCCTGATCTCGCTATGAGGACGTTCTTGTTTATCGTCCCTTCCCCTGATCTCGCTATGAGGACGTTCTTGTTTATCGTCCCTTCCCCTGATCTCGCTATGAGGACGTTCTTGTTTATCGTCCCTTCCCCTGATCTCGCTATGAGGACGTTCTTGTTTATCGTCCCTTCCCCTGATCTCGCTATGAGGACGTTCTTGTTTATCGTCCCTTCCCCTGATCTCGCTATGAGGACGTTCTTGTTTATCGTCCCTTCCCCTGATCTCGCTATGAGGACGTTCTTGTTTATCGTCCCTTCCCCTGATCTCGCTATGAGGACGTTCTTGTTTATCGTCCCTTCCCCTGATCTCGCTATGAGGACGTTCTTGTTTATCGTCCCTTCCCCTGATCTCGCTATGAGGACGTTCTTGTTTATCGTCCCTTCCCCTGATCTCGCTATGAGGACGTTCTTGTTTATCGTCCCTTCCCCTGATCTCGCTATGAGGACGTTCTTGTTTATCGTCCCTTCCCCTGATCTCGCTATGAGGACGTTCTTGTTTATCGTCCCTTCCCCTGATCTCGCTATGAGGACGTTCTTGTTTATCGTCCCTTCCCCTGATCTCGCTATGAGGACGTTCTTGTTTATCGTCCCTTCCCCTGATCTCGCTATGAGGACGTTCTTGTTTATCGTCCCTTCCCCTGATCTCGCTATGAGGACGTTCTTGTTTATCGTCCCTTCCCCTGATCTCGCTATGAGGACGTTCTTGTTTATCGTCCCTTCCCCTGATCTCGCTATGAGGACGTTCTTGTTTATCGTCCCTTCCCCTGATCTCGCTATGAGGACGTTCTTGTTTATCGTCCCTTCCCCTGATCTCGCTATGAGGACGTTCTTGTTTATCGTCCCTTCCCCTGATCTCGCTATGAGGACGTTCTTGTTTATCGTCCCTTCCCCTGATCTCGCTATGAGGACGTTCTTGTTTATCGTCCCTTCCCCTGATCTCGCTATGAGGACGTTCTTGTTTATCGTCCCTTCCCCTGATCTCGCTATGAGGACGTTCTTGTTTATCGTCCCTTCCCCTGATCTCGCTATGAGGACGTGCTTGTTTATCGTCCCTTCCCCTGATCTCGCTATGAGGACGTTCTTGTTTATCGTCCCTTCCCCTGATCTCGCTATGAGGACGTTCTTGTTTATCGTCCCTTCCCCTGATCTCGCTATGAGGACGTGCTTGTTTATCGTCCCTTCCCCTGATCTCGCTATGAGGACGTTCTTGTTCATCGTACCTTCCCCTGATTTCGCTATGAGGACGTTCTTGTTTATCGTCCCTTCCCCTTATCTCGCTGTGAGGACCTTTTACGTGGCGGCTGTCGTCGGTACACTCCAGACACATAGTGTAATATTTAACTACTTTTTCTATTATTTCCATGTAAACCTTTCCAGTGTCCATATCTCCCGCGGAGAGGACTTAGACATGAATGTTCAGGTAAGAATACATATTGAAAAGTATCATACAACTATTATCATAGGATATTCGTATAGAAACATATCGAATATCCAATATTTGACGTTACTAGTAAAGAAGCGCAAGAATATATCATTAGAAGTCATTCTGCAGGAAAATCCCGATTGCTGTTGATGATTTGGAGGAAAGACTGCCTTTGGCAGCCCTACAAGCATGATTTCATTTCCCTTCACGACCGATGATAGTTAAACACATTATCTGGTTGCGTGATGAACCGAAATAAGTAGGAATCATTTGTAAATACTATGTACTAAATGTGTTTGTGATCATAGGGAATCCTACAGAAATGGCCAATGTGTGGTGAGTATCAGGAGAGTAAACTGTGGCGAGTTTGTAACCAGAACAAGTACAAAGAGAACAGCTGATGATCTCCATGTAAGTACGATTTAACCAACACAAAGCTACAATGACGTAGAGTATATATAAGCCAGGTGAGTAGTTTGGAAGGCAAATACATGCACACGCATGCACAGACACGTGTTGTTTTACAATCAGCATTTTAATCTAAGGAGATTGGTAACACTATTGTTACGAATAATAGTGTTCCCTCTGTAAATACATGTATGTGGTAATGCTGTTTCGTAACCAGATAACCATCAACAAGTCTTTACTGTCAAATTTATTGTAATACGGATTAATCACGTGCTTCTGTATGACGTGCACACGTCGTTGAAAGGTATAGACATGAAAATGTCACAAATTAGAACTTTAAAAAAAACCTCATCCATCTATTATTTTTTTCCCGCAACAGCTATTGTCATATGAAGACGGCTGCTGAAGAGATGGACACACTGAAATAAATCAAAGATACGGGTCAACCAAAGATACGGGTCAAGATACAGTTCAAGATACTGGTCAACCAAACACACCGAAATCAACCAAAGATACGGGTCAACCAACGGTACGGGTCAACCAAAGGTACGGTCAACCAAGGTACGGTCAACCAAAGGTACGGTCAACCAACGGTACGGATACACGTCGTTAGTACAGTAATGGGGGAACCATATCACATTGGTATATTCTACACAGGGGGAGGGGGCTCACATAATTCGCCTTATTGACATAAAGTGGAATACAGAAGGTATTGTCAAACCTGCACAGGGTAAATATAGAAGGTGTTGTCAACCCTGCACAGGGTAAATACAGAAGGTGTTGTCAAACCTGCCAGGGTAAATACAAAAGGTAATGTCAAACCTGCACAGGGTAAATATAGAAGGTAATGTCAAACATGCACAGGGTAAATATAGAAGGTGTTGTCAAACCTGCACAGGGTAAATACAGAAGGTGTTGTCAAACCTGCCAGGGTAAATACAAAAGGTAATGTCAAAACTGCACAGGGTAAATATAGAAGGTAATGTCAAACCTGCACAGGGTAAATATAGATGGTGTTGTCAAACCTGCCAGGGTAAATACATAAGGTGTTGTCAAACCTGCCAGGGTAAATACAGAAGGTATTGTCAAACCTGCACAGGGTAAATACAGAAGGTGTTGTCAAACCTGCACAGGGTAAGCATAGAAGGTAATGTCAAACCTGCACAGGGTAAATACAGAAGGTGTTGTCAAACCTGCACAGGGTAAATACAAAAGGTAATGTCAAACCTGCACAGGGTAAATACAGAAGGTGTTGTCAAACCTGCACAGGGTAAATACAGAAGGTATTGTCAAACCTGCACAGGGTAAATACAGAAGGTGTTGTCAAACCTGCACAGGGTAAATACAGAAGGTATTGTCAAACCTGCACAGGGTAAATACAGAAGGTATTGTCAAACCTGCACAGGGTAAATACAGAAGGTGTTGTCAAACCTGCACAGGGTAAATACAGAAGGTATTGTCAAACCTGCACAGGGTAAATACAGAAGGTATTGTCAAACCTGCACAGGGTAAATACAGAAGGTGTTGTCAAACCTGCACAGGGTAAATACAGAAGGTATTGTCAAACCTGCACAGGGTAAATACAGAAGGTATTGTCAAACCTGCACAGGGTAAATACAGAAGGTATTGTCAAACCTGCACAGGGTAAATACAGAAGGTATTGTCAAACCTGCACAGGGTAAATACAGAAGGTATTGTCAAACCTGCACAGGGTAAATACAGAAGGTATTGTCAAACCTGCACAGGGTAAATACAGAAGGTATTGTCAAACCTGCACAGGGTAAATACAGAAGGTATTGTCAAACCTGCACAGGGTAAATACAGAAGGTATTGTCAAACCTGCACAGGGTAAATACAGAAGGTATTGTCAAACCTGCACAGGGTAAATACAGAAGGTATTGTCAAACCTGCACAGGGTAAATACAGAAGGTATTGTCAAACCTGCACAGGGTAAATACAGAAGGTATTGTCAAACCTGCACAGGGTAAATACAGAAGGTATTGTCAAACCTGCACAGGGTAAATACAGAAGGTATTGTCAAACCTGCACAGGGTAAATACAGAAGGTATTGTCAAACCTGCACAGGGTAAATACAGAAGGTATTGTCAAACCTGCACAGGGTAAATACAGAAGGTATTGTCAAACCTGCACAGGGTAAATACAGAAGGTATTGTCAAACCTGCACAGGGTAAATACAGAAGGTATTGTCAAACCTGCACAGGGTAAATACAGAAGGTATTGTCAAACCTGCACAGGGTAAATACAGAAGGTATTGTCAAACCTGCACAGGGTAAATACAGAAGGTATTGTCAAACCTGCACAGGGTAAATACAGAAGGTATTGTCAAACCTGCACAGGGTAAATACAGAAGGTATTGTCAAACCTGCACAGGGTAAATACAGAAGGTATTGTCAAACCTGCACAGGGTAAATACAGAAGGTATTGTCAAACCTGCACAGGGTAAATACAGAAGGTATTGTCAAACCTGCACAGGGTAAATACAGAAGGTATTGTCAAACCTGCACAGGGTAAATACAGAAGGTATTGTCAAACCTGCACAGGGTAAATACAGAAGGTATTGTCAAACCTGCACAGGGTAAATACAGAAGGTATTGTCAAACCTGCACAGGGTAAATACAGAAGGTATTGTCAAACCTGCACAGGGTAAATACAGAAGGTATTGTCAAACCTGCACAGGGTAAATACAGAAGGTATTGTCAAACCTGCACAGGGTAAATACAGAAGGTATTGTCAAACCTGCACAGGGTAAATACAGAAGGTATTGTCAAACCTGCACAGGGTAAATACAGAAGGTATTGTCAAACCTGCACAGGGTAAATACAGAAGGTATTGTCAAACCTGCACAGGGTAAATACAGAAGGTATTGTCAAACCTGCACAGGGTAAATACAGAAGGTATTGTCAAACCTGCACAGGGTAAATACAGAAGGTATTGTCAAACCTGCACAGGGTAAATACAGAAGGTATTGTCAAACCTGCACAGGGTAAATACAGAAGGTATTGTCAAACCTGCACAGGGTAAATACAGAAGGTATTGTCAAACCTGCACAGGGTAAATACAGAAGGTATTGTCAAACCTGCACAGGGTAAATACAGAAGGTATTGTCAAACCTGCACAGGGTAAATACAGAAGGTATTGTCAAACCTGCACAGGGTAAATACAGAAGGTATTGTCAAACCTGCACAGGGTAAATACAGAAGGTATTGTCAAACCTGCACAGGGTAAATACAGAAGGTATTGTCAAACCTGCACAGGGTAAATACAGAAGGTATTGTCAAACCTGCACAGGGTAAATACAGAAGGTATTGTCAAACCTGCACAGGGTAAATACAGAAGGTATTGTCAAACCTGCACAGGGTAAATACAGAAGGTATTGTCAAACCTGCACAGGGTAAATACAGAAGGTATTGTCAAACCTGCACAGGGTAAATACAGAAGGTATTGTCAAACCTGCACAGGGTAAATACAGAAGGTATTGTCAAACCTGCACAGGGTAAATACAGAAGGTATTGTCAAACCTGCACAGGGTAAATACAGAAGGTATTGTCAAACCTGCACAGGGTAAATACAGAAGGTATTGTCAAACCTGCACAGGGTAAATACAGAAGGTATTGTCAAACCTGCACAGGGTAAATACAGAAGGTATTGTCAAACCTGCACAGGGTAAATACAGAAGGTATTGTCAAACCTGCACAGGGTAAATACAGAAGGTATTGTCAAACCTGCACAGGGTAAATACAGAAGGTATTGTCAAACCTGCACAGGGTAAATACAGAAGGTATTGTCAAACCTGCACAGGGTAAATACAGAAGGTATTGTCAAACCTGCACAGGGTAAATACAGAAGGTATTGTCAAACCTGCACAGGGTAAATACAGAAGGTATTGTCAAACCTGCACAGGGTAAATACAGAAGGTATTGTCAAACCTGCACAGGGTAAATACAGAAGGTATTGTCAAACCTGCACAGGGTAAATACAGAAGGTATTGTCAAACCTGCACAGGGTAAATACAGAAGGTATTGTCAAACCTGCACAGGGTAAATACAGAAGGTATTGTCAAACCTGCACAGGGTAAATACAGAAGGTATTGTCAAACCTGCACAGGGTAAATACAGAAGGTATTGTCAAACCTGCACAGGGTAAATACAGAAGGTATTGTCAAACCTGCACAGGGTAAATACAGAAGGTATTGTCAAACCTGCACAGGGTAAATACAGAAGGTATTGTCAAACCTGCACAGGGTAAATACAGAAGGTATTGTCAAACCTGCACAGGGTAAATACAGAAGGTATTGTCAAACCTGCACAGGGTAAATACAGAAGGTATTGTCAAACCTGCACAGGGTAAATACAGAAGGTATTGTCAAACCTGCACAGGGTAAATACAGAAGGTATTGTCAAACCTGCACAGGGTAAATACAGAAGGTGTTGTCAAACCTGCACAGGGTAAATACAGAAGGTGTTGTCAAACCTGCACAGGGTAAATACAGAAGGTGTTGTCAAACCTGCACAGGGTAAATACAGAAGGTGTTGTCAAACCTGCACAGGGTAAATACAGAAGGTGTTGTCAAACCTGCACCGGGTAAATACAGAAGGTATTGTCAAACCTGCACAGGGTAAATACAGAAAACTAAATTTCTATGTATACATGCATGGGTAATTGATCTTCATAGTGAATATTATGTATACCTAAAAAGTTTGGTACTTTCTCCCCTCAGGTTCTGTTATTGGAGAAAAATTATGTTTGAATTGTATATATTTAGCTTTGTCAAAAACAAAACAGTCAAGGAGAAATGACTCTTAACAAAAAAAACATTATGGTTAACTCGGACTGTGTTAATAATAATAAATAATTGGAGGTTCTTATACACGCTTTATCACATCCTAGTCCGTAGGTCGTCTCAAAGCGGTTCACAAATTATTATCCGTGGTTATAGGGCCTTTGCAACCAGCCAATACATTTCTCAACTCCCTGGGGAGCATACAGCCGGAGCTGCCATTTCGCCGCTAACAGCTAGCATTCAACAATTCTTGCACTGCCCAACCACGACCTCATTTACAGCTGAGTATACTGGAACAAGCGGAGTAAAGTATCTTGCTCAAAGATACAACACATTGCCGTGCCGTGGCGCGAACCCGCAACCCTTCGGTCACGACTACCGTGTTATGGTGAAAAATAGGACCCCTTAACAGCTAAACCTACCATACAGTTTAATTATAGAAATAACAATCAGACTATCAGAGGTTCAAAAGTGCAACTAATTATTCTAAGGGCATGTTATTTTTTTGCTTGATTGATATTTATTGAAGCATACAACGATATGAGAAATACATTCAGTGCTCACCTCATAGTGTTATGACACAGGTTTTGCTGTAACTGACTATTACTCCTAATAATCCAACATGTCTTCACTCCTGCACATTGGCTTTTTTACTTTGTCTGGTAATATAAATTGAAACAGAATTATCTGGAAAACAAATTAACATAATAGTGATAGTTTTTCTTATCTGATGTAAGTACATACTTTTTTATTATATTGTCAAGTTATTGAACGACAGCCAAGTCTAAATTAATACTTTAACATGGCAGTGTGCATGATGACATTCCTCTCACTATAAAGAATTATCTATTTATTTACTAAAGAAATCACTGATTGACAGAAACTGTTTTCTTGTTACTGGAGTTAATTCTGGCCTGGTTTACATGAAATACTACATTGAAATAATAAAGCATATGCCGTAAACAAAATTTGTATTTTATAATAATGTACCGGGTTTTAAAGACAACTTTCCCCTTTCGCTGTATACATATGTTTCGGAACATTTCAGAATCTTATTACCTTTAAAGTACCGCTAATTTGTCCCCTATATGTGAACTGGGCGTTAGGTGAAGTTACTTATCTTCGGCATAAGAGAACATTATCCAAATTTTATATTGGAGTTATCTCCCTTCCAACAAACCGTGAAATGGACGGGTTTCCAATTTACAGAACCTGATCAGCCTTTTTTTCAGTAAAATATTTATTAGTGAAAATTTGATTCTGTGGTCCGGTCACTATCGAGTTATAGGGCGTACCGATAGACGAATCCTACTACCGAACTAATACGTATAGAGTCACAGTAACAAGAAAATCGTGATGATCAAACTTCAACCATAACTGAAAATCGGGACAGTATGCTTTTTTAAATGTCCTATAATACCTAAGAGTGTAAATAAGTCCCGACTATTTTATACCACATTACTGCTCTCCTATCCTGGTCAACCATGACCAAATCACCATGAAAATGGGACACACTGTGCTGTGGACAATGGTAACATTGCTAATATGTGTGGAATGGGGAGATACAACCATAAAGTCACAAAAAGTATACAGTGGAGGGGTACCTTTATACTATCAGAAGGACATCATTATCAGCGAAACACAACGTCACAAACCATTATAACATTCATTGCTTCTCACATAGGCCAAAGTACTCCTTTTTTATTATTGTATTTCAACTACAGTACCATAGGCTATTTTTCCCTCTTCTGCGTCACATACTTCCAGGGGTCGGCAAACACGACATTCAAACAGGCAACAGGCCAAAAAGGCCGAGAGACACAAACCTTAACAACCAATAGTATACTCAAAGTGTCGTAAACAAATCGCTTATATTATGTAAGTGTTCTCCTAATAGCTGTGTGTATTCCATCAAATAAATTATAATCGAATACTCGTTTGTGATTTTTACCTGTGGTTTTAGATAAGCTTCGTATTTATTAGGTTCTAGCTTTAAAAACGGCTATCAAATGTCGAAATTGATTTGAAGTCGAACTGCATTCTAAACACGTCTAACGTAGAACCTTATATATTTATTTTGGATTATATTTACGTTCGATCATATACAATTATGTCCCACGCTGTTTATCAGTATCGTGGTTAAAATTACAAGATATCCAATAAAGCTGGAATAGAAATATGATATATTAACAACAAAAGTAAATATTTCTGATATGGATAATAGAAAAACGCAAACAATGGGCGTAGTATAATGTCGGGCTCTAATGATCCAGAATAGCTTCAAGGAATGAAATGGGTTCAGTACACTTAACACGACATGACACTCTGGACAAAACGAGTAATACCTCTTCGGGAGAGAATTATAATAAATCTGTGCGTGTCGTTCATTTATTAGATTTTCAAATCGCCTTATTTCTTTGATGTGTTCTTTTTTGGATTCATGTCCATTTTATAAACTAACTAATCTGGAAAAAAAGCCAAATGTGGGTTACCGACGCTATCTATACCCACAACAACGTGGGTTACCGACGATATCTATTCTCTCAACAACGTGGGTATCTGACGATATCTATACTCTCAACAACGGGGGTTACCGACGATATTTATTCCCTCAACAACGTGGGTATCTGACGATATATATACTCTCAACAACGTGGGTTACCGACGATATCTATACTCACAACAGCGTGGGTTACCGACGATATCTATTCTCTCAACAACGAGGGTATCTGACGATATCTATACTCTCAACAACGTCGGTTACCGACGCTATCTATACTCTCAACAACGTGGGTTACCCTATACCCACAACAACGTGGGTTACCGACGATATCTATACTCTCAACAACGCGGGTATCCGACGATAGCTATACTCTCAACAACGTGGGTATCCGGCGATATCTATACTCTCAACGACGTGGGTATCTGACGATATCTATACTCTCAACAACGTCGGGTACCGACGCTATCTATACCATCAACACCGGGGGTATCTGACGATATTTATACCCTCAACAACGTGGGTATCTGACGATATCTTTACTCTCAACAACATGGGTATCTGACGCTATATATACTCTCAACAACGTGGGTTACCGACGCTATCTATTCTCTCAACAACGTGGGTATCCGACGATATTTATACCCTCAACAACGTGGGTATCCGACGATATCTATTCTCTCAACGACGTGGGTATCTGACGATATCTATACTCTCAACAACGTCGGTTACCGACGCTATCTATACCATCAACACCGTGGGTATCTGACGATATTTATACCCTCAACAACGTGGGTATCCGACGATAGCTATACTCTCAACAACGTGGGTATCTGACGACACCTATACTCTCAACAACGTGGGTATCCGACGATATCTATACTCTCAACAACGTGGGTATCTGACGACACCTATACTCTCAACAACGTGGGGATCCGACGATATCTATACTCTCAACGACGTGGGTATCTGATGATATCTATACTCTCAACAACGTGGGTATCTGACGACACATACACTCTCAACAACGTGGGTATCCGACGATATCTTTACTCTCAACGACGTGGGTATCTGACGATATCTATACTCTCAACACCGTCGGTTACCGACGCTATCTATACCATCAACACCGAGGGTATCTGACGATATTTATACCCTCAACAACGTGGGTATCCGACGATAGCTATACTCTCAACAACGTGGGTTACCGACGCTATCTATACTCTCAACAACGTGGGATACCGACGCTATCTATACTCTCAACAACGTGGGTTACCGACGATATTTATACTCTCGACAACATGGGTATCTGACGCTATCTATACTCTCAACAACGTGGGTATCCGACGATATTTATACTCTCAACAACGTGGGTATCTGACGATATTTTTACTCTCAACAACGTGGTATCTGACGATATTTATACTCTCAACTACGTGCGTTACCGACGATATCTATACTCTCAACAACGTGGGTATCTGACGATATCTATTCTCTCAACAACGTGGGTTACCGACGATATTTATACTCTCAACAACGTTGGTATCCCACGCTATCTATACTCTCAACAACATGGGTATCCGACGATATCTATACTCTCAACAACGTGGGTATCTGACGATATCTATACTCTCAACAACGTGGGTTACCGACGCTATCTATACTCTCCACAACATGGGTATCCGACGATATCTATACTCTTAACAACGTGGGTATCTGAAGATATTTATACTCTCAACAACGTGGGTTACCGACGATATCTATACCCTCAACAACGTGGGTTACCGACGATATCTATACTCTCAACAACGTGGGTATCTGACGATATCTATACTCTCAACAACGTGGGTATCTGACGATATCTATACTCTCAACAACGTGGGTATCTGACGATATCTATACTCTCAACAACGTGGGTATCTGACGATATCTATACTCTCAACAACGTGGGTATCTGACGATATCTATACTCTCAACAACGTGGGTATCTGACGATATCTATACTCTCAACAACGTGGGTATCTGACGATATCTATACTCTCAACAACGTGGGTATCTGACGATATCTATACTCTCAACAACGTGGGTATCTGACGATATCTATACTCTCAACAACGTGGGTATCTGACGATATCTATACTCTCAACAACGTGGGTATCTGACGATATCTATACTCTCAACAACGTGGGTATCTGACGATATCTATACTCTCAACAACGTGGGTATCTGACGATATCTATACTCTCAACAACGTGGGTATCTGACGATATCTATACTCTCAACAACGTGGGTATCTGACGATATCTATACTCTCAACAACGTGGGTATCTGACGATATCTATACTCTCAACAACGTGGGTATCTGACGATATCTATACTCTCAACAACGTGGGTATCTGACGATATCTATACTCTCAACAACGTGGGTATCTGACGATATCTATACTCTCAACAACGTGGGTATCTGACGATATCTATACTCTCAACAACGTGGGTATCTGACGATATCTATACTCTCAACAACGTGGGTATCTGACGATATCTATACTCTCAACAACGTGGGTATCTGACGATATCTATACTCTCAACAACGTGGGTATCTGACGATATCTATACTCTCAACAACGTGGGTATCTGACGATATCTATACTCTCAACAACGTGGGTATCTGACGATATCTATACTCTCAACAACGTGGGTATCTGACGATATCTATACTCTCAACAACGTGGGTATCTGACGATATCTATACTCTCAACAACGTGGGTATCTGACGATATCTATACTCTCAACAACGTGGGTATCTGACGATATCTATACTCTCAACAACGTGGGTATCTGACGATATCTATACTCTCAACAACGTGGGTATCTGACGATATCTATACTCTCAACAACGTCGGTATCTGACGATATTTATACTCTCAACGACGTGGGTATCTGACGATATCTATACTCTCAACAACGTGGGTATCTGACGATATCTATACTCTCAACAACGTGGGTATCTGACGATATCTATACTCTCAACAACGTGGGTATCTGACGATATCTATACTCTCAACAACGTGGGTATCTGACGATATCTATACTCTCAACAACGTGGGTATCTGACGATATCTATACTCTCAACAACGTGGGTATCTGACGATATCTATACTCTCAACAACGTGGGTATCTGACGATATCTATACTCTCAACAACGTGGGTATCTGACGATATCTATACTCTCAACAACGTGGGTATCTGACGATATCTATACTCTCAACAACGTCGGTATCTGACGATATTTATACTCTCAACAACGTGGGTATCTGACGATAGCTATACTCTCAACAACATGGGTATCTGACGATATCTATACTCTCAACAACGTCGGTATCTGACGATATCTGTACTCTCAACAACATGGGTATCTGACGCTATCTATACTCTCAACAACGTGGGTTACCGACGATATCTATACTCTCAACAACGTGGGTTACCGACGATATCTATACTCTCAACAACGTGGGTATCTGACGATAGCTATACTCTCAACAACATGGGTATCTGACGATATCTATACTCTCAACAACGTCGGTATCTGACGATATCTGTACTCTCAACAACATGGGTATCTGACGCTATCTATACTCTCAACAACGTGGGTTACCGACGATATCTATACTCTCAACAACGTGGGTATCTGACGATATCTATACTCTCAACAACGTGGGTATCTGACGATATCTATACTCTCAACAACGTGGGTATCTGACGATATCTATACTCTCAACAACGTGGGTATCTGACGATATCTATACTCTCAACAACGTGGGTATCTGACGATATCTATACTCTCAACAACGTGGGTATCTGACGATATCTATACTCTCAACAACGTGGGTATCTGACGATATTTATACTCTCAACAACGTGGTATCTGACGATATTTATACTCTCAACTACCTGCGTTACCGACGATATCTATACTCTCAACAACGTGGGTTACCGACGATATCTATACTCTCAACAACGTGGGTATCCGACGATATTTATACTCTCAACAACGATGGTATCCGACGCTATCTATACTCTCAACAACATGGGTATCCGACGATATCTATACTCTCAACAACGTAGGTATCTGACGATATCTATACTCTCAACAACGTGGGTTACCGACGCTATTTATACTCTCCACAACATGGGTATCCGACGATATCTATACTCTCAACAACGTGGGTATCTGAAGATATTTATACTCTCAACAACATGGGTTACCGACGATATCTTTACCATCAACAACGTGGGTTACCGACGATATCTATACTCTCAACAACGTGGGTATCTGACGATATATCTACTCTCAATAACGTGGGTTACCGACGCTATCTATACTCTCAACAACGTGGGTATCCGACGATAACTATACTCTCAACAACGTGGGTATCTGACGATAGCTATACTCTCAACAACGTGGGTATCTGACGATATCTATACACTCAACAACATGGGTATCCGACGATAGCTATACTCTCAACAACGCGGGTTACCGACGCTATCTATACTCTCAACAACGTGGGTATCCGACGATAACTATACTCTCAACAACGTGGGTATCTGACGATATCTATACACTCAACAACGTGGGTATCCGACGATAGCTATACTCTCAACAACGCGGGTTACCGACGCTATCTATACTCTCAACAACGCGGGTTACCGACGCTATCTATACTCTCAACAACGTGGGTATCTGACGATATATCTACTCTCAATAACGTGGGTTACCGACGATATCTATACTCTCAACAACGTGGGTTACCGAGCCTATACTCTCAACAACGTGGGTTACCGACGATATTTATACTCTCAACAACGTGGGTATCTGACGATATCTATACTCTCAACAACGTGGGTTACCGACGATATTTACGATAGCTATACTCTCAACAACATGGGTATCTGACGATATATATGCTCTATACTCTCAACAACGTGGGTTACCGACGATATTTATTCTCTCAACAACGTGGGTATCTGACGATAGCTATAATCTCAACAACATGGGTATCTGACGATATATATGCTCTATACTCTCAACAACGTGGGTTACCGACGATATTTAAACTCTCAACAACGTGGGTATCTGACGATAGCTATACTCTCAACAACATGCGTATCTGACGATATATATGCTCTCAACAACTTTGGTATCTGACGCTATCTATACTCTCAACAACGATATACTCTCAACAACGTGGGTTACCGACGATATTTATTCTCTCAACAACGTGGGTATCTGACGATAGCTATACTCTCAACAACGTGGGTATCCGACGCTATCTATACTCTCAACAACGTGGGTATCTGACGATATTTATACTCTCAACAACGTGGGTATCTGACGATATATCTACTCTCAATAACGTGGGTTCCCGACTATATCTATCCTCCCAACAACGTGGGTTCCCGAGCCTATACTCTCAACAACGTGGGTTACCGACGATATTTATTCTCTCAACAACGTGGGTATCTGACGATAGCTATACTCTCAACAACATGGGTATCTGACGATATATATGCTCTCAACAACTTGGGTATCTGACGCTATCTATACTCTCAACAACGTGGGTATCCGACGCTATCTATACTCTCAACAACGTGGGTATATGACGCTATCTATACTCTCAACAACGTGGGTTCCCGACGCTATCTATACTCTCAACAACCTGGGTATCTGACGATATATATACTCTCAACAACGTGGGTATCTGACGATAGCTATACCCTCAACAACGTGGGTATCCGACGATATCTGTACTCTCAACAACATGGGTATCTGACGATATCTATGCTCTCAACAACGTCGGTATCTGACGATATCTATACTCTCAACAACGTGGGTATCTGACGATAGCTATACTCTCAACAACAAGGGTATCTGACGATATCTATGCTCTCAACAACGTGGGTTACCGACGATATCTATAGTCTCAACAACGTGGGTTACCGACGATATCTATACTCTCACGATATCTATACTCTCAACAACGTGGGTTTCCGACGCTATCTATACTCTCAACAACGTGGGTATCCGACGATAGCTATACTCTCAACAGCGTGGGTTACCGACGCTATCTATACTCTCAACAACGCGTGGGTATCTGACGATATTTATACTCTCAACGACGTGGATATCTGACGATATCTATACTCTCAACAACGTCGGTATCTGACGATATCTGTACTCTCAACAACATGGGTATCTGACGATATCTATACTCTAAACAACGTGGGTTACCGACGCTATCTATACTCTCAACAACGTGGGTTCCCGACGCTATCTATACTCTCAACAACCTGGGTATCTGACGATATATATACTCTCAACAACGTGGGTATCTGACGATAGCTATACTCTCAACAACATGCGTATCTGACGATATATATGCTCTCAACAACTTGGGTATCTGACGCTATCTATTCTCTCAACAACGTGGGTATCCGACGATAGCTATACTCTCAACAGCGTGGGTTACCGACGCTATCTATACTCTCAACAATGTGGGTTACCGACGATATTTATACTCTCAACAACGTGGGTATCTGACGATAGCTATAATCTCAACAACATGGGTATCTGACGATATATATGCTCTCAACAACTTGGGTATCTGACGCTATCTATTCTCTCAACAACGTGGGTATCCGACGATAGCTATACTCTCAACAACGTGGGTATCCGACGATATCTATACTCTCAACAACGTGGGTATATGACGCTATCTATACTCTCAACAACGTGGGTATCCGACGATACCTATACTCTCAACAACGTGGGTTACCGACGATATCTATACTCTCACGATATCTATACTCTCAACAACGTGGGTATATGACGCTATCTATACTCTCAACAACGTGGGTATATGACGCTATCTATACTCTCAACAACGTGGGTATCTGACGGTAGCTATACTCTCAACAACGTGGGTATCCGACGATATCTGTACTCTCAACAACATGGGTATCTGACGATATCTATACTCTCAACGACGTGGGTATCCGACGATAAGTGATAAGGAAACATGTTAAACTTACTCCTATCTTTTTTTTATCAGCGGTACACCTTCAATCCAGACTGAAGAACCTAACTGTACCGCTCTGACACGCTATTACCCCCTCCCCGTACTAGGATTACAGCTTAAAACCATATTGATCAATTAATCATAGAGTTACCTACCATACTTCGTTGTTTAGAGTTCTACGTCACAACGCATACAGAGTTAATTACAAATAAAGAAAACTGTAAGGAAAGACACCAGTGTTAGGTAAATGGGGAATGCTGGAGGTTTCCAACGTTTCAACCCTTCTCCCAGTCCGTAAATGTTTTTCTATTAAAACATTAAAATAATAATTTCGTTAAAACATCGTGGTGTACCCTGGTTTACCTAGGTGTATCGTGGTGTTTAGTGGTGTTTAGCGGTGTACCGTGGTGTACCTTGGTGTATCTTCATCGCTTTTTCTATCTGTGTGTGTCATAAAATGGTACAAAAGAGAAACGAAAACATTGGTAGATTGTTATCGGGCACTGTGGCCAAGAATGATTCACGACAAAAATAATCACAACACCCAAACTGTACATCTACCGCATAGAGGACATTACAAGACAGTTTATAACATATGTTGTAAGTAATTGAGTAGGGTCTCTCCCACAGAGATGAATGACGTCAGATCAGTTACGGCACTCCTTTTGTATAAATATGTTACATGGACAATGTAATCAGGTTTTGGAAACAACTTTACCTGCACTACGAAGCTTTAATAAAAAAATTTGAAATGAAACCGATGACTTCCGGAACTTTCATCAATAATAAAGATGAACTTTGAAAGAAAAATCAGCAACAGTGTTCTGGGAATAAAATTGAAACGGAACTAGAGCCCCGATCACAACACGGTCAGCCCGAGGACTAAGTGCCCTCCCTCCTACAGATATATCAGAAACGGAATTAAGGGGAAGTTACTGTATGTACCAAAAACTGTTTAACAAAAACAGTGTTGTTAATAACCAACCAATTTTCTACAAAAAAAATGGTTCGATGCAGGAATTGGAATAGTGAATGACTTAATAAAAGACAATAGAACTTTCTCCTTTTATAATTTTAATGAATTCTGTACTGTGTTTGGTACAATAACAAATTATTTACAGTATTATGGCGTAATCCAAAGTATTAAGAAATACTTGAGGCCTTTTACATCTCCACGTAGAACATTGACGTTACTGATTATTTCTCTTTATTTTGAGCTAATCCTAAAGAAAGAAAAATGGGTCGCAGGACTTCTACCGTTTACTCCTGAAAAATAATATTAACATAACTGGTCAGCAAAAATGGGGGAATATCTTTGACTATAATGAAGATAAATGGATTTTTTTTTTACAGTATTCCTTTTCGATCAACTCAAAATTCTAAACTCCGTTAGCTACAATTTAAGGTTAATCACTATATTCTAACAACTAACTCTTATGCACATAAAATAGGCTTATCAAACAATCCTAATTGTAATTTCTGTAATAGAGAAAGGGAGACAATCGTGCATATGTTCTGGGAATGTGGTGAGGTTCAGAATTTTCTGGCAAGTTTTGAAAGGTTGTTAAATGCACTAACAATTACATTACCTATTAATAAAGAAACATTGTTATTTGGTTTGGTAAATAACACAGGCACACAGGTGTCTTCCGGTACTAACGTAGTTTAAATACAATGCCACACCCATATAGTAACATTGAGCGACACATAAAAGTTACCTACGTGCATCATGGAGCGGCTTGATTGTGTATATTTACTTCATGGTAATGATTAAATGGTAAAAAAAGGGAGAAAACACACACACATACCCAAAACGAACAAGTGAAAAAGCTGAACATGACACAAACAAATACTTTACTATAAACCATTTATTTCTGTACTTTCGAAAAGGTTACAAATCTGGTTCTATTTTAGTATGAATTTGCTTTTTCAGCAAAGGTCAATTACATCAAATTAATTCTGTCATGTTAAGCATTGTATAGCTCAACAGATTATTAACACTAATTTCACCAAATAAATATTTTCATAAATAATAAAAAATAACTATCAAAACTGCATATAGTTATGGATGTGGAGTACATATATATGTAGGAATATCATAATTCATATCTATATCCTGTCTTTAGTGCAATTGCTTCATTGAACTTGAGGTAAATGAAAGTTATATTACCCAATGTTGAAGTATGAATTGGTTAAGCATTGGGTGACAAGAATTTATACAGGGATAATCCTGGAAGGTCATAGGGCCATTGACCCCTTCAAAGATGAAATTGACCCCTCAATTTTCCAATTTTCTTTTAATTACACATAGAATGGCTCCTCGAAAGTTTGATATTGACTAAAAATTGCTGAAAATATACCACTGCTCTCCAATGCCAGGATTTTCTCCGGTATATGGATTATAAAATAAAGAAAAGACACTAGACCTCCTGTATCAAAACATTGCGATGAGACCAGAGTAAAGTTTTAATGCAAGGCTTCTTTTTTCTCTCTTCTTCACTTTTCCAATGAACCTTATTTTTGGCAGATATGTCTAATCCACTGTGATTTATTCATAATTTCTGCAGCATAGCATTTCCAGACTGAAATTGGTCAAATCGCAAAACACACAGCAAGTGAAAACATTTATTAATCAAACTGTAAAAAAGTACCTAACAATTTGTAACTAGTGTACACAAAGAGTTTCCTCACATCAAAGACTACATTGATTGTCTTAGTTTAAGCTGTGTTGCACAAATTGAAATTAATATTAGTTTTGACACCAAATGTTTTGAGTGTATGGGAAATTCCATTTGTTGTCTATCTATGAGAAGCAGGATTTCAGGATCTGTAAAAATAGGTAAAAAAAGGTTATTTATAACATTAATTAGCTGTATAATTTAAAGAATTAATCACTCTATAAAAGCATAAACATATGTATACTTCACTGCAGTGAAGAGGTACAAAACTTTTCTTTTTCACTGATTTGAATTTAAACCCATACAAAAGCATTAGATGTACAATGGAAGGTTATATAATAATGAGTGGTCGGGTGGTGCAGTGGATAGCGCATTCGGGTTTCACCAAGGCGGTCGGGGTGGGATTCCCCGATTGGACATGAAAAGGTTTGGGGTCACCTGTCCGATCACGCCCGCGCGCTAACATCATTCAACTTGTTTCATAATCGTTGTAAAAAAAATATATATATAATAATATAATAATGAGAAACAATATTGTTTATGATTATGAGTCTTTGTCAATAACTGGTCTCTTTTCATTTTTAGGTTTTCCACTGAACTACATGTATGTGTTAAAGAGGAACTTTGTTGTTGATGTACAAGATATTTTGTTGTCCCATACATTCTCCCTGCTGGTCAACTCAAAAAGTAAAAATGTTACAGAATGAATATTTTACGAATTCCAACAATCTCTACAATAAGTTCAACTTTGAAAATGTAATAAAAATATGTAACAAATTTAGAATTTTCAATATGTACAATGTTCCTTAACTAGAACTGAACACTTAATTAGTGTACTTAGTTTGAGAGTATAATAAACCTTGACATCTTCAGTGATTACATAATAGTGACTGCCCTACAGGACTATGGGGGTAGGGGTGGGCTAGACATACACCACCACATTTGTAGTGGGCACTTCACCACATACACAGATATTTCTTTACTGAAAACAACTATATACACGTACCACAAATTTGAAAAAAAAAGTAAATAACCTTCAGATCATGGGAATTGTGACATTTTAAAAACAAATATATAAACAGGGTTATTTTCAGGTGAAGTTTTTTTTTATAGAACATATACAACACATTTTTGACATATATAGACCAAAATAAGTGAGGTTTTCGTGTTACAGTAGCTTTATGCTAAGATCTAAGACCTGATATGAGAATACGTGTGAGTGTAGTGAGGTTTTCTTGTTACAGTAGCATTATGCTAAGATCTAAGACCTGATATGATAATACGTGTGAGTTGAGTGAGGTTTTCGTGTTACAGTAGCATTATGCTAAGATCTAAGACCTGATATGATAATACGTGTGAGTTGAGTGAGGTTTTCGTGTTACAGTAGCATTATGCTAAGATCTAAGACCTGATATGATAATACGTGTGAGTTGAGTGAGGTTTTCGTGTTACAGTAGCATTATGCTAAGATCTAAGACCTGATATGATAATACGTGTGAGTTGAGTGAGGTTTTCGTGTTACAGTAGCATTATGCTAAGATCTAAGACCTGATATGATAATACGTGTGAGTTGAGTGAGGTTTTCGTGTTACAGTAGCATTATGCTAAGATCTAAGACCTGATATGATAATACGTGTGAGTTGAGTGAGGTTTTCGTGTTACAGTAGCATTATGCTAAGATCTAAGACCTGATATGATAATACGTGTGAGTTGAGTGAGGTTTTCGTGTTACAGTAGCATTATGCTAAGATCTAAGACCTGATATGATAATACGTGTGAGTTGAGTGAGGTTTTCGTGTTACAGTAGCATTATGCTAAGATCTAAGACCTGATATGATAATACGTGTGAGTTGAGTGAGGTTTTCGTGTTACAGTAGCATTATGCTAAGATCTAAGACCTGATATGATAATACGTGTGAGTTGAGTGAGGTTTTCGTGTTACAGTAGCATTATGCTAAGATCTAAGACCTGATATGATAATACGTGTGAGTTGAGTGAGGTTTTCGTGTTACAGTAGCATTATGCTAAGATCTAAGACCTGATATGATAATACGTGTGAGTTGAGTGAGGTTTTCGTGTTACAGTAGCATTATGCTAAGATCTAAGACCTGATATGATAATACGTGTGAGTTGAGTGAGGTTTTCGTGTTACAGTAGCATTATGCTAAGATCTAAGACCTGATATGATAATACGTGTGAGTTGAGTGAGGTTTTCGTGTTACAGTAGCATTATGCTAAGATCTAAGACCTGATATGATAATACGTGTGAGTTGAGTGAGGTTTTCGTGTTACAGTAGCATTATGCTAAGATCTAAGACCTGATATGATAATACGTGTGAGTTGAGTGAGGTTTTCGTGTTACAGTAGCATTATGCTAAGATCTAAGACCTGATATGATAATACGTGTGAGTTGAGTGAGGTTTTCGTGTTACAGTAGCATTATGCTAAGATCTAAGACCTGATATGATAATACGTGTGAGTTGAGTGAGGTTTTCGTGTTACAGTAGCATTATGCTAAGATCTAAGACCTGATATGATAATACGTGTGAGTTGAGTGAGGTTTTCGTGTTACAGTAGCATTATGCTAAGATCTAAGACCTGATATGATAATACGTGTGAGTTGAGTGAGGTTTTCGTGTTACAGTAGCATTATGCTAAGATCTAAGACCTGATATGATAATACGTGTGAGTTGAGTGAGGTTTTCGTGTTACAGTAGCATTATGCTAAGATCTAAGACCTGATATGATAATACGTGTGAGTTGAGTGAGGTTTTCGTGTTACAGTAGCATTATGCTAAGATCTAAGACCTGATATGATAATACGTGTGAGTTGAGTGAGGTTTTCGTGTTACAGTAGCATTATGCTAAGATCTAAGACCTGATATGATAATACGTGTGAGTTGAGTGAGGTTTTCGTGTTACAGTAGCATTATGCTAAGATCTAAGACCTGATATGATAATACGTGTGAGTTGAGTGAGGTTTTCGTGTTACAGTAGCATTATGCTAAGATCTAAGACCTGATATGATAATACGTGTGAGTTGAGTGAGGTTTTCGTGTTACAGTAGCATTATGCTAAGATCTAAGACCTGATATGATAATACGTGTGAGTTGAGTGAGGTTTTCGTGTTACAGTAGCATTATGCTAAGATCTAAGACCTGATATGATAATACGTGTGAGTTGAGTGAGGTTTTCGTGTTACAGTAGCATTATGCTAAGATCTAAGACCTGATATGATAATACGTGTGAGTTGAGTGAGGTTTTCGTGTTACAGTAGCATTATGCTAAGATCTAAGACCTGATATGATAATACGTGTGAGTTGAGTGAGGTTTTCGTGTTACAGTAGCATTATGCTAAGATCTAAGACCTGATATGATAATACGTGTGAGTTGAGTGAGGTTTTCGTGTTACAGTAGCATTATGCTAAGATCTAAGACCTGATATGATAATACGTGTGAGTTGAGTGAGGTTTTCGTGTTACAGTAGCATTATGCTAAGATCTAAGACCTGATATGATAATACGTGTGAGTTGAGTGAGGTTTTCGTGTTACAGTAGCATTATGCTAAGATCATCTCAGACCTGATATGATAATACATGTGAGTTGATCATGAGTGAGGTTTTCGTGTTACAGTAGCATTATGCTAGGATCAAAGACCTGATATGATAATACTTGTCAGTTGAGTGAAGTTTTCGTGTTACAGTATCATTATGATAAGATCTAAGACCTGATATGATAATACATGTGAGTTGAGTGAGGTTTTCGTGTTACAGTAGCATTATGCTAAGAGCTAAGACCTGATATGATAATACGTGTGAGTTGAGTGAGGTTTTCGTGTTACAGTAGCATTATGCTAAGATCATCTCAGACCTGATATGATAATACATGTGAGTTGATCATGAGTGAGGTTTTCGTGTTACAGTAGCATTATGCTAGGATCAAAGACCTGATATGATAATACTTGTCAGTTGAGTGAAGTTTTCGTGTTACAGTAGCATTATGCTAAGATCTAAGACCTGATATGATAATACATGTGAGTTGAGTGAGGTTTTCGTGTTACAGTAGCATATTATGCTACATTTGTAAGAGCACAGAATCAATGGTTTCAACTTTGCGTGCTGCAGTCCTAAAATGATGTTTAATCTTGATTCGAGATTATCTTCTTATAAGACCCATACTTGTTTTCTCTACTACTACTGACTTACTGGTGTTTTAGGCAGATAATTACTTTGGTTCTGTCGGAGACATTGTCGTATTTCAGCCACTCACTTACTGTTTCTGCCTATTAACTACCTCGTCTCTTGGTTAACAGCTGTATCGTATGGATAGTTTAATATGACACAGTATTACATGTGTAACGACAATAACTGTTTTAACTTCGTCCATATCAGAAATCACAATAGCTTATATTATCTGGCCCTCCAATAGTCTTACACATGAAAACAGGTTTATCCGCGATCTCACAAGAAGTGTTCATGTCACTTGTCGACAATTCCTACATCAAGCGACCTCGACTTCCGTAATAACACAGCAGTTAAAAATGCATAGAGGAATTGATTTTCCCACCATTTATATTAGATACTGCTGTCTCTAACACCAAATCGTTAGTATCGGTCAAAAGACTAAAACACGTACTACGTCATTTGTACAATGTACTGCCTGTACCTGTGTGTTTGTCTGTACAGCCTTTCCTGGTGTCGCTACAACAAACAGGTGCGTCAACAAAGACATGTCATTCTAGTCCCTCTAATGCATTATTATTTTATGATGTTTTTGAAATAACAATAAACACACATTTTTGGATTAAATGGCCGCAGCCTATTTAATGATATTTATTCTCAACAAATGTGACGAGCAGGCCTTTATAATGACAGGTAATTTCCTCCCCCCTGGGTTATCCAAAGCGGGTTGTAATTTTACCCTAACTAAACTCACCAATGACTAGAGTTATACACTTTAGGTACATGCAACGGTAAGTACCCCACACTGAGTATCTACCACACTGGTACCGGACACATCAGCTACTCACCCTCCCCAGGGTAAACCTTGGCAGAGTTTGCATGTACCTGACTATAAATAGCCTTGTCAATCTACCCAGATCAACGAGGCTCCACCATACTTCCAGGGTATAACCTTGGCAAGTATTACGTAACATTCTCCACCAAGGAGAAACCAAATACTGTACATGTATACATATAACTATATCCTAATTACCGTTATAGTACTTCCACCATCTCGACTCCCTGGGATTCACAAGGCAAGTGTGATGGGGAGTTTACTGTTAAACTCGTTTATAATATAATGTGGGTTTACCCGACTCCTAGGGTAAAACCATAGCAAACCGGTACCCCACAATTCCTACACATGTACTACACACACAAACCTATACATTTTGAAACTTATAAAAATATGCCTGCTCGTCACAACATGCCACTTGGGACTGTTTATACAGTTCCACCATCCATCCCCATACCAAAAGAGAATAAATATCTCAGAACATTATTCAAATATTAATTTTGCAGTGTCAGGTGAATTGTGACCAACGACGAAAGTTTCCAATGCTCCCTGTAATGTATTCAGAAAAATTGCATTGCCAATATCTTCTAAATGAACCCCATCTGCCCTAAAAAGCCCTGCACAGTCATACGTAATATCCACATGCTTAACAACCCTACCACCAACACTTAAAACTGCCTGACGACCTATCCTATTAACCCGTTTGCGTTTTCTTTCTATTCCTGTCACTGATGTACAGCCACGCCATTGTAGACGTGGTAATATATCTGACCATATGATGGTACAATGTGGCAAGTCTTTGGCCAATGTGTGCACATCATTTTCAATGCGTACACACAACTCTGATGTTGGTGTTGTCGTCAAATCATTACCTCCGGCATGGATAACGAGGAAATGTGGTGGAGGTTGTTGGCTCAACTGATAAGTCAGGGCTCCTCTAACAGCAAACCAGGACATTCCACGTTTGCCTAACCATTTGATGTTCGCCCCCAAACTTTGGAGATGCAGGCTAGGATCCGACAATGTGTGTGACTTCCGATGTGCCCAGTAGATAATTGATGAGCCCAAAATCCAGATATCTGAAATACTTTTTGCTTTGTTAGCCTTAATTGAACTATGTCATTCGTCTTAAATTGATTAGTCTAAGGGAGGCAACTCTCATGCAATAAAAACTACTAGCAATGAAGAACTTTATCAATGCGAATATACGACGAGTATGCTTTGGATTTCCATCTACCTAAACTTTTAATTAATTCATCGGAAATTCCTTTCATCGACAAAGTTGTAGCCGCCCCAATTCGAAAAGAGTGAGATTTAAAATTTTGGTGTGGAATCCCCAAACAAATGATTGACTTTCGCAACAATGCACTAAACTGGTAACGCGTCAATGGGGAACCATTCTGGTGTTTAAACAGGAGACCAGAACTACCTGGCCTTATTTTCAAATAAGATTCCATATTAACTATGGGGCAAACTGGACAATCAGGAATTTTGGGAATTGAAATTGTTGTCGACATTCCCCGTTGGTCAGTTTTTGAATGGCGTATTATTACCACTATTCCTTCATCGCTCAATGATATATCAGAGATGAGCAGAGGACATTTCGATATTGAAGCTGATGTATACACGATTTCCCCCACCCTGAACAGTCCAAAAAATGCTAAACAGTATGCTGTCCTGAAAAGTTGTGTTTCATAACTTGACTTACAAATGATGGGCAACACGTGAAAGATTTTAATGAGTATGTCATAGGTGATAGGGGCCCGTATATCAGGAGAGCCTCTTAGTCGTCTAAAACCTTCTAATGCTTTAGTAACAATGAAGAACGAGGTAGGGTCTTCCCAACAATGCAACTTGTGAACATAACTTAATGCTGATAAATAAGATTTTACTGTGGCCGGGGAAGAACCCTTATTAGAATGAAAGGCAACAAACCACAAAAGTTGTGCAAGTGGCACTGGCCAACTTTTAACGAGACCAAATAAAGTTCTGAATTGCTGAAAGCTACGTAATGCACAGTTATACAAGGCTTTTGTGTTGCCCGAAAGACTAGCATTCAAAAGTCGTCCAATTTCATCCGACAAACCGACCATAGCCACGTTGGAATCGGAACAGGTGTGGTCTCTGCCTGGGGTACCAGTTGTCGGAATTTTTTCAGCTGTAAACGTGACAAACTATCAGTTATTACATTAAAACAACCTGGGATGTGTTCTGCCTTAAACACCATGTTGAGGTGTATACAACGCAACACAAATATCCTTAGCATTGACAAAACAATTGTTGACTTAGTCGTCATGGTGTTTACTATTGCTACAACCGATTGGTTATCACTGCGAAATAAAATTTTCTTATTACGCAATTGGTCACCCCAAATATGTACGGCCACCACGAGGGGAAAGAACTCTAGTATTGTGATGTCATTTGTGTACCCCAGTTCAAACCATGACTCTGGCCATACACCATATGCCCAGCTACCATTAAAGTATGCCCCGAAACCATTCCCTCTTTTTGCCGAGCTGTCAGTAAAAAGTTCCATGTCAGAATTAGTAGTCCAAAATTGATCACTAAATACTGAAATGCCGTTAAATGACTTGAAAAACTTTAACCACAATTTCAAATCTTCCCTTATGTCATCGTTAATTCTCAAGTGATGATAAGGCTGGGTGAGGCCCATGGTGGCATTAATTAACCGTCTACAAAATGTGCGACCTGGCAATATCGCTTTACAAGCAAAATTCAGTGCACCCAATAATGACTGCATAGCTTTTAGTGTTGTTTTTGGCCTAGACAACATTGTATGAATCTTTTGTACAATCTCCTGAATTTTTTGTTCCGGCAAACGAATACACATTTCAACAGTATCAATTTCTAACCCCAAAAAACAGATAACTGTAGCAGGACCTTCGGTCTTCTCCGGAGCAATAGGCACACCTAGCTCATCGCATACTTCCTCAAACTTGGTCAACATACCCTGGCACTCACTAGTGTTAGGCTTACCGCCAAAAAGGAAATCATCCAAATAATGTAAAAGGTTTCCCGATGGTGCTTGTTGATTTACTGCCCACTCTAAAAATGAGGAGAACTTTTCAAAGAGAGCACAGGAATGGGAACACCCCATAGGCAAGCATTTATCGTAAAAATATTGGTTTTCAAATTTGAAACCTAACAGATCAAAATCCCCAGGCCATATTGGCAAGATGCGGAATGCAGACTTTATGTCTGCCTTGGCTAATAGGGCCCCCTTTCCAAGCCTTTGTACCATATAAATTGCTTCATCAAATTTAGTATATTTTACTGAACATAGATGCGGGTCAATATAATCATTCACTGATGATTTTTCTGGATAAGACAAATGCTGAATGAGTCTAAAATCACCTGGATGTTTTTTTGGAATTAAACCTAATGGTGATACCCGCAAAGTTGACAATGGCTTATTAGAAAAAGGACCTGCTATTCGCCCCAGGATGATTTCTTTGTATATTTTATCCCTAGCATACCCCATGTTTTTATTAATAGAGGGTAAGTTATCGGCTGTAGTTGGAAGGCGGGGGCCAGAGTAATGCAGCCGAAAACCATTTGTGAAACCATCTAATAGCTCTTCCTTAATGCTTGCCTTTGGGTAATTCCTCAGAAATTTATGAAGTGTAGCCAAATGTATTGGTGATTTTCCTAATGAAATTTTTTCATTTTTTGGACACTGTTGTGGTATTGGTGTTTGCACTTTTTGAAGCAGCATTGGGGAATTTGCCTCGAAAAGAACCACATTTTATTTGTGGATGATTTCCGTCACAATTTTTACATACATGTCGAAAATGGCAAGGGTTAAACTTACACATCCCATTATTGAAACCAAAACAGACGCCTTTGTTTTTATTTTTGGCGTTTCCAGAGAAGGACCCACTATTGCCCTCAGCCGGATTACTTTGTGCTGACCCAGACATTAGTCTTAACCACAGATCAGCATTAAGCTTGTCCCATGATCTATGATTTACCGCTTGGCGGAGACGAAATTGTTCGTCATATGCCCGCCAGGCGAAGTTGTTACACCTTCCTGCAGCATCACGAATGATGGCCGTGTAATGCAGGAGTTCTAAACATTTTTGTGGAAATCTTTGCAAATAAATCGACATAAAGATAACAAAAGCATCTGTCCATTTTTCGATATTGGGAATTTTGTCCTTCATGTCCCTGGGCCTGGATTCTAAAATACCTTGGTCGCTCAGGTATAGACTGCTTCCAGCATAAAAATCGTGCAAATCCGCACTACCTTTTAGCAGTAACGCCAAGTTTATATACTGGTTAGTTTGTATTTTTTGTCGTAACAGTGGGGGTACATGTGCAGCCAGACCGTCATCCGCACATGGGACTACATTGGGCAGGGGATCACTATTGTAAAGCAGATTTAAGCCCGTTGGGCTTTGTGTATGCATTAGGCCTGGGCCTACATTAGATTGCTGTGGGGACCCCATGCCCGTTGCTCCACTAGTGTGACCCCCAAACCCTAGGGCCGACCCCCACACGTTATTAAGGCCTACCAGCTCACTATTGACATTTTGATTAATGCCAAACGTGGGATCATGCCTACCCCTATGTCCAGCATCCATTTCTGATGCCTCCACGATCTCCTGAGGGAGCGGGGAACCACCAGGTTGATTGTCCGTCCGATCCCCCCTATCCGGTAAGGGTTCGCATGGCGCCACTCCTTCCCCGCTGGCCGATGCCTCACATTCGGTTAAATGCCCGGGCCGCCTCCGTTTCCTCGTACTTCTCGGTCTAGCTGGAGTCCCCGCCGGCCGCTTTGATGTAACTACCTTTTTATGAACAGGTGTCATCGTAAGAACTTGTTAGCAACAAAAAGACGTTTTTCGTGCTGAAAATATGAGCATATATAACGCCGGCGTGCTGTTTTGTAATTAACATAAACTGTTGTGCGCATGCCTGCTTGGCTAAAGAGGAATAACTCTCGCCAAAATATGCTCCCTGCTTTAAGGCAACACACCACTAAATTGTCAAACACAAAAATAAATGTGTTTAATTTTTAAAATTAAACGGTATTAAAGGAAATTCTCAAAGTAACCCGAAGGTCACACAGTACATTCGGATACATTGAATACCGTGACTGTTGCTAAGGTATACCTATATATACAATTTGAATGAAGAGTTTTTAATTGGATCGGCGTTACGTAATACAAGTATTTATGAATAAATGTTGTAGTGTCATTTCCTCATTTATTTGAAACCGAGGTGATATTGAACATTTTCCCCAAAATTCTTAATTGAGATTGAAGTAAGGCTGTCTCGGTAATAACAAGATGTTTTCAGGGATTCAGTATTCTGTATTTAAACAAGTGGCACACGTGGAAAAGAAGAGAGAAAAAATGCCGAAATGGAAATAGAACAGTGTTTCGATTTTAAGTGAATAAAATAAAAGCAAAACATAAATAGAAAGATAGATTTGTATGAAGACGTTTGAAGTTTACAAGGAAAATAAGGCCAGGTGTCTTCTGATTCTTTATCAAATCCACGTCACGTCTTAACACCGGGAACCGGCGTAATCAAACCAAGACACACTAACAAGCATAATAAAAAACATCGACCTTGATATTGCTTTAATATGATGGTGACCGTGTAACTTGCCTATAGTCTTTATTGACATCCTCAGAAAGTCCTGTTGTTAGGTTGTGTAGCAGTTGACATTAATCCTGGAAGTCCTGATATGCGTAACAGACAGCCTATAACGGAAGGATAGATACGACATGGTGGCAGACCTATGTACACGCCGTATCACCAGTAAATCGACCTATACAACGTTTGTGTATTTATAGGGATTATCGGTTTTAATGGGATATTAGAAATTTAATCTTTTCATATATTATTAACAATATTTATTCATCTGTTCTTGAACAAATATCTTTTTGGTTCAAAATGTATTTACATAATATATGAATTTCTGAATTATTCTTTTCAATTGTAAATCGATGTACATTTACGATAAATATTGCCAAGTTTTGACCTGTCGTTATATAACTTATTGCACTTTAGAGGCTGACGTTCTATCTGTATGGACAATGAATTGAAACAATTAGTTTTCATTTTCCCTTTCGATTGTTCTCGGTCCCTGTAGTGTTCCTCTCCTGTTTTCATTGGGGTCCATTGTCGTCCTCGTGTGTTGACAATATGGTATGTTTGGCCTGTTTTATAATAGAGTTCTTTTTTACGAACAACGCAAAGAGGTGCCCGATATTGTACATGTGTATACCAGACCATCACAGATAAACACATGTTACTACTGTAGGTCGATTGTCAATAGCATACTTGTCGTTTATAGGACTCGTTGGTGGCATACTCCTTTTGTTGCAATTTCCTAAATTTTGTCACTTTCAAATTCATCTAACTTTAATACACGTTAAAGACGTAGCTAAATAGCAGACAATAATAATCTGTCCGGAAGTCCCACTGGACCACCTAACTATACCAGCGTAGAGCACGCCTACGTCTCAGATATAGTTGGTAAATATATGGGTAAATATTAATGACACAAAAACAAGCCTCTCCCACGCAGATGGCGTTACCAGGCGAGTTAAAATTTAATACCTCTCGAATAGCTTGTTTACTAGTAATGTATATCGGTAACGGCTAAAGGTATGGATTGGGGCTTTATTTTCATGCTTTATTGGATCACATAGGTACGATGGCCGACAAGAGCCTGACAAAAAGATATGAACTTTCATATCTTTTTGTACCACGGTACACTTTGATATGGTACACAAAGATATGAAAATTCAAATCTTTGTGTACCCTGTAAAAGTGTACCATGGTTATACTGTCACCACAAGAGACGAGAAGACAGGATGTCTCGTTAACATTAGGGTTACTGACTTTATTCAAAAAATCACCTCATCAGTCCGTCATTGAAGACTGAAATTACAAAAATTGAAATGCTATTGTTACAAATGTACAAAACATTATATTCTGCTCAACATAAGTTGAATTATGCATACCAAGGGGTAATAATGGATATTACATAATAAAATGATGATATCAACACAAGTCAAACCCATCTTACACACCATTATAGTAGTAACAGTACATGCATCCTTAAAAAACCCAAGTCAGCAAAGAGTTACTTCCCTTGACATTATAGAAAAATAACAATTAGCTCTCAATAGTAGTAATTATAATGCAACCCATAAATAGATTTGTCTGAAATACATCAACATCATGAGGGAGCGAGCAAAGGGTCACACAAACAAACCGATAATATATATGGGGCATTTCTACTGGGCGAGACTATGTGCTACACAATAATGGAGATCGCTAATACAGGTTTGACAGTATTCTGAACACGGATTTACAATCACAACAAGACCAGCTAAATGACCTACTTATTGACAAATATGTGACTAGAAATATGGAATGACTAGCTTAATGACTTAGTGTATCAACCGATATGATGAATAGGACTAGATATGTAAAAATGACCAACTGTAGTCATCTGTATCACAACGTAACTAATTTGGCCCAGTAATGGCGCCAAATCTAAAATAAGACGTGATATCAGAACATGCTTTCTGCACAAGGCATTACAATTTATGAACTGAATACGAATAACTTGCATATGACATCTATGACAACCTATAAAGATACATGTTCTTAACCATTATTCTAATGCAATATGTAATAAACATACATTTTGGCTTGGCCAGGGTAACATCTTTGGCGAGTAGGCTTAGCACATGTGTTGCGTCAATCTTTGCATAATTTCTGAATGCGCCTTACATATAAAAGAGTTCCAAACAAACATTGGCAGGAACGATAACTCTTGAAGACATTTCAATATACGTAATCAATGTACTGAGAGTACTAGACTCTGGTTACAGAACACTACTCACCTGATATCTTGTCTAGATATCACAAAACTTATTTAGTGGATTTTTAAGCATATATATAAAATCAATTAATTAGTGATGACTGAGTGTCATTCCGAACTACATTATCTTGTTCATAGTTCAAATATTTACTGTGTTTCATGATCAGTCTCCAATAGAAGGACAAGTTCGTTAATGGGACGGGTGTAGCATGAAGGCGTTCCTTTGGGTGAAATCACACGAATCTCTACCGTACGAATTTTGCCATCCTCGCTGGGGAACACTCTGGTAACAATGCCCATCGGCCAGTAGTTGCGCGCACTTTGTCTCTTAACAAGACAACATCTGACACACGAAAGTTCCTCTGATCCTGGTGCCATTTCCGTCGTCCTTGTAGACTCTGCAGAAATTCCATCCTCCATCTTTTCCAGAACATATCAGATAGACACTGAACCATCTTCAAATGAGCTCTATACATGTTTCTAGTATCAGCTGGAATGATTATGTCGGTGACTGAATCACTCTTGTGAGTGAGAATCAGAGATGGACTAAGAGGATAGGGATCTTGAGGATCAGAACTCAGTGGCACTAGTGGTCGCGAATTGACGATAGCTGTCACTTCGGCAAGAAAGGTAGTAAGGACCTCATGTGTGAGAACGCCCCGTCTACTATCCAGAAGTAAAGCATCAATGATCCTTCTTGTAACCCCTATCATCCGCTCCCACACACCACCCATGTGGGAGGCATGTGGGGGGGGGGGGGGGTTGAAGATCCATCTGCAACCATCCTCAAGGAGACATTTCCTTACAGACTCGTTCTCAACGTTGATTCCACCAAGCTTTTCCATAGATCCTACAAAGTTTGTACCCCTGTCAGACCTGAACACTTTGCCCTTTCCTCTGATAGATATGAAGCGGCGAAGGGCGTTGATGAATGACGAAGTACTCATTTCTTCTATTACCTCAATATGAACTGCCCTTGAAGTGAGACAAGTGAACAAGACAGCCCATCTCTTGCTATTTGCCTGGCCACCTCTTGTCTTACGTGTGACTATCTGCCATGGTCCAAAGCAGTCAACACCGACTGAAGTAAAAGGAGGTACTGGTTCAAGTCTCTCTGTAGGTAGGTCGGACATCTTTTGAACACTTAGCTTACCCCTGGACTTACGGCAAGTAACGCATGAGTGAATGATTGATGAGACAAGACGTTTCCCACCTGCAATCCAGTAGCCTGCCTCTCTTACAGCACCTTCTGTCAAGTGTCGTCCCTGATGACAGACTTTCTCATGATAATGGCGGACAAGCAGGGTGGCAAAATGGTGTTTTCCTGGTATTAAGATGGGACTCTTCATTTGAACAGGAATGGCAGTTCTCCGCAATCTCCCTCCGACACATAACAGATTGTCTTGGTTTAGAACTGGTGAAAGAGAAAGCAGAGAGCTGTCTTTATTAAGAGGTTTTCCTTTCTTCAGACACTCAAAGTCTTTTCTAAAGACGTCCTTTTGTACCTGATGTATGACAACTGCCTCTGCGTGTTTGTTGTTCTTGTCAGACCCTGATCTGGCAGCAAAGTTTTGAAGGAACGATACGGCTCGAAAAATACTGGACAATAAAGAGAACCTTTTAATTTTCTCGGCAGTAAGCCACAGCTTCTGACTATGTACTTCCAGACTTGACTTCATAGTACAGATCTGTTCAGACCGTACCTCTTTGTCGTGTTGGGGGTTAATGAGAGCAAATTTGCCAGGATCGGTACTCTCGAGCTCCAATTCATTTGAAAAGAGAAGTTGAGGTCCCCCAATCCAGGAGCAGTCACACAGTAAAGCTGGCGGAACGAAGCGGGTTCCATGATCCGCTGGATTGTTACCGGTACGTACATAATGCCACTGATGAGGTTCAGAGAACTTCAGAATCCTCTCAACACGATTTGTGACGTATACGTAGAACCTTCTGGTTTTGTTGTTGAGGTAGCCAAGTACTACTTTACTATCTGTGTAATATGTGATGCCCTGAGGTGGCATGTCCAATTCCTGAGATACTATTTCCGCTACTTCTACAGCCAACAATGCGGCGCATAACTCCAGGCGAGGTATAGTATGACCCTGCTTAGGAGCAACTCTTGATTTCCCAAGTACAAACCCAAATTGGATGTTGTTTTCAGAATCTTCTGCTTTAAGGAAAGCGACAGCTGCTACAGCTTTTTCAGATGCGTCACAAAAGACGTGTAATCCTTTTTTCACTACCTCCTCCTTTTTAAGGATGTTGTATGGCCTGGGAATTTTCACAGATTCCAGGTCATGCAGGCTTCTCTGCCACATATTCCAATCTGATTTGAAGTCTTCTGATAAAGACTCATCCCAGTCAGTGGTAGATGACATCATATTGCGGAGTAAGACTTTTCCCTTTATTGTTACTGGTGCAGCAAAGCCCAATGGGTCATATAAACTGTTTATAGTAGCCAAAACTCCGCGTCTTGTGTAAGGTTTATCCTCAAAGTCTATTTGGAAGGTAAATGAGTCATTCCTGAGGTCCCATTGGAGACCTAGACTTCTCTGGAGAGGGGCCTTTTCTTGCTGTATGTCTATACCGCTTATATCCTTCGCAATATCCTCTGAATTGAATGCATCAAGAACCTCTTGATTGTTTGATGCAATTTTATGCAGCCTAATACTGCCATTTTCTTTGAGGGTCTGTTGGGTTCTTTTCATCAAAGAGACAGCTGAATCTACATCCTCACATGATGTCAGCCCATCATCGACATAGAAGTTCTTTTGAACAAATTCCTTGATGTCATCTGAGGCATCCTCTACTACCTTCCTTAAGGTAGCTACAGCAGGCGAGGGTCGGTTACCAAACACATGTTTGCGCATTCGGTATTCGATGAGCTGTTTAGAAGGGTCATTATCCTGATACCAAAAGAACCTCAAGAAGTTCCTGTGATCCTCATGCACAGAAAAGCAATAAAACATACTTTCAATGTCACCGCTTACGGCAACAGCTCCCTGTCGGAATCTCATCAAAACCCCAATCAAGCTGTTCGTGAGGTCAGGTCCTTTGAGGAGGACGTTGTTGAGGGATACTCCATCATATACTGCTGATGAGTCAAATACCCCACGGATTTTGTCTTTTTTCTTTGGGTGGTAAACACCAAAGAGTGGAAGATACCAACACTCTGCTTGTGGGTCTATCGTAGTGGCAACATCTGCATGTCCGTTTTCAATTATCCCTTTCATGAATGTGGTGAAGTGTTCCTTCTTCACAGGGTTCCTTTCCAGACTGGTGTGGAGTATCTTGGCTCTTTTTAAAGCCTGTCCTCTATTGTTGGATAATCGTTGTCGTGGTGACCGGAATGGAAGTGGTGCGGTCAAATTACCTTCCGAATCCTTTTTGAACTCTGTCTACATTAAATGCATAACTTGTCCATCTTCAATGGACATTCCAAGTCTTTCGCTATCTGGACCTTTCTGGAATAAGTCGTAGGGCTCTTTTCCACCAAGTCTTTTAATAGGCTCAAGTCGCAAGTTAAACTCGTTAGGGCAGGAAGGAAATGTTGACGGACGTCCATCCCTCAAAATATGAGTTTTATACACAGATACATTAGAATTCGGGCAATGAACACGTCCAAGACAGGTTTCCCCAATAATTACCCATCCCAAACTCAGCTTTTAACCATAGGGAGAACCCTTCGGACCAATTCGTTGGTCGTGGACATGATGAGCCTCCACCAAGTCTCTTCCTATCAGTAGGGTAATGAGACATTTCGAGTCAAACTCGTGAATCTCACTGGCAATGTCCCTAAGATGTAAATGATTGTAAGCAATGTCTGGAGTAGGAATCTCTTCTTTCTCGTCAGGAATCTGGTTGCACTCTGTAATGATTGGCAAGTCATGTTTCACTGTTCCATCCATACTTTGTACAACAAATCCTTCCGCTCGTCTACCCGATGTGTCAGTAACACCTGAGCATGATGAAAGTGAATACTGGATTTCTGGAAACTCACAAAGACCAGCGAAATCCTCGAAGAATGAGGAAGAGGCAAGTGTCTTGTTACTCTGGTCATCTATGAGGGCATATTGTTCAAGGGCCTTAGGTGAAAGTGTACGCACTCTCCTAGCTGACATGGCTCCTTCTTCAGATGTAGCCATTTCCTACTCATTAGATTTATCCATGGCAATAATTCTTCACTATACTGTCACCACAAGAGACGAGAAGACAGGATGTCTCGTTAACAGTAGGGCTACTGACTTTATTCAAAAAATCACCTCATCAGTCCGTCAGTGAAGACTGAAATTACAGAAATTGAAATGCTATTGTTACAAATGTACAAAACATTATATTCTGCTCAACATCAGTTGAATTATGCATACCGAGGGGTAATAATGGAAATTACATAATAAAATGATGATATCAACACAAGTCAAACCCATCTTACACACCATTATAGTAGTAACAGTACATGCATCCTTAAAAAAAACCAAGTCAACAAAGAGTTACTTCCCTTGTCATTATAGAAAAATAACAATTAGCTCTCAATAGTAGTAATTATAATGCAACCCATAAATAGATTTGTCTGAAATACATCAACATCATGAGGGACCGAGCAAAGGGTCACATAAACAAACCGATAATATATATGGGGCATTTCTACTGGGCGAGACTATGTGCTACACAATAATGGTGATCGCTAATACAGGTTTGACAGTATTCTGAACACGGATTTACAATCACAACAAGACCAGCTAAATGACCTACTTATTGACAAATATGTGACTAGAAATATGGAATGACTAGCTTAATGACTTAGTGTATCAACCGATATGATGAATAGGACTAGATATGTAAAAATGACCAACTGTAGTCATCTGTATCACAACGTAACTAATTTGGCCCAGTAATGGCGCCAAATCTAAAATAAGACGTGATATCAGAACATGCTTTCTGCACAAGGCATTACAATTTATGAACTGAATACGAATAACTTGCATATGACATCTATGACAACCTATATAGATACATGTTCTTAACCATTATTATAATGCAATATGTAATAAACATACATTTTGGCTTGGCCAGGGTAACATCTTTGGCGAGTAGGCTTAGCACATGTGTTGCGTCAATCTTTGCATAATTTCTGAATGCGCCTTACATATAAAAGAGTTCCAAACAAACATTGGCAGGAACGATAACTCTTGAAGACATTTCAATATACGTAATCAATGTACTGAGAGTACTAGACTCTGGTTACAGAACAATGGTACACAAAGATATGAAAACAGAAATAAAATCAACCCGTTGCTTTTGTAACTTTCTGTACCAAAATAACGGCCGAAAACAGCCATGGTACAGAAACATGTGAAATTTGAGCGAATTTTACCAGTTTTGACCTTTCACAGACAGGTAATATGTTTGACTCAAAGGTCTACTGATTTCAATGTGTTTGTCACTCTATCGGTATTTGGTTATATCAGCCCAAGCTAATATCGGCCAGGCCTATTTTACCCAAGTGAAATCGGCCCAAGTTAAAATCGGCCCTACTATGTATCTATATGTTAAATACATGGGATTTATACATTTATAAGTAGAATTATATTTAAATAAACACATTAAAGGATTTATTTAATTACGTACTGGTGTTGTTGTTTTGTTTTTATTGCCTTACACAAACAATGATGTTCGCCTACCAGACTGTTGTTATAGGTGAGTAGCTCATAATTAACTCTTGAGTACCTCATCACCGCCTCAACTCCAGGTAGCCAATCAAATGTATTGATCACTCACGCAAATGGTGATAAATATGACTGGTTTTCTTTGACAATCACTTTCAATCGACTTACATCAATTGAACAACACTTTGCATCTAATCAACATGAGCGACAACTGTCAACATTGTGACCGTGTGGTGAGGCCGAGGCAGCATGCATTGCAGTGCGACACATGTAGCAGATGGCAACACAGGACATGTGATACTGGTATGTAATTCAAATATAGTTTCCATTTATGGCCGAAAATATGGTTTCGTTCAATAAAAAATACGAAAATTCTTTCGGCCATAAAAGGAATAATGTAGAAGGACAAATAGTATATAATGAAATCAAGTTTCTTTAAATATGTATATTTCATTTATGGCCGAAATATGGTTTCATTTAATACTAGCGCTCGTACAAAATACATGTACGGGTACTGATTATCTAATGAAATCATGTTTCTCATAAGCATGTACATGTATGTCGATATTTGATTTTATTAAATATTATATTTCCGCTCCACATCGTCGGCGGTCATATAATGTTTGATAAAGTCAAATTGTGTATGTTCGTGTACATGTAGGCCGAAACTATGATTTTATTAATACTGATGTCCGAACATGTAGAAGGACAAATAGTATATAATGAAATCAAGTTTCTTTAAATATGTATATTTCATTTATGGCCGAAATATGGTTTCATGTACACGTAAGTCGACACGTTTTGAAAATAACTTAAATTTTCATTGTAGGTATATCTCTTGAGATGTACAGAGCCACCGTCCGAGGCGAGGGAGGGATCATCTGGTGGTACTGCCGCGACTGCCCCAACGATCCTCCTAGTAGTTTAGATGACACCGTCGAGAT
>NW_018408277.1:90273-92455 GCF_002113885.1 Mizuhopecten yessoensis
AAATGTCAAATGTGTCGCATTGTATGTACAGTAATAGCTTCTAGCTTCATTAATTAAACATCCATGTTAGAAGATTTTCAACACTGTAAATATTTTTGAGAAATCTTGTCTTAGAAATTTAGGAAATATATATATACATTATAATTTTGAAATATTTCAACATAAAAAAATATGATATTCAAGAACAGAGCAGCCTCAAGATTTTCTAAATGAGTCATCATCATCATCATCTTCCATTAAGTGACAGATCTCCTTTATGGAGTGCAATTGTCACTGTGAGATGTTCCTAGAGGTGGCAGTTAAAAGTGCCAACATTATTACCAGGGTTTTGCCAGCTATTTTGGGAAAGGGTCCCTGTCAGCAGGAATTCGGAACAATAACATCGGCATTTGGCAAAAATTGGGAAATTTCATCAGTGTCCCCCGTTAAGGGAAAAATTTACTTTTGATAGAATAAAACCTACAATGTGATATGCAAAAAAAAATCATCTAGCTGTTTCTTACAGTAAAATGTATAGCAATAAATAAACACATAATTTTTCAGTTTTTTTGTTGATTCAATTTCAAATTCTTGTTATTACTGTACATTTTTTTATATTTTGAATGAACAGTGTACATATGATATAATGACTGGAAACTTGTATGAACATGCTTTTAAATCCAATTGGGAAAATAAAGACTGAAATTGGGAAAAAACAGGGTCATATTCTAAATATTGTAATGGATCCCTTTAACAGACCCTATAAACACCTGGCAAAAACTCTGATTACATAACTTATTTCTTGAACCTGTGCCTATGTGGTCTCAGTTGATGACTTAATACTGGCATATGAGATAAAATTTAAATACATTGTATGAGGGTTCTTATTATGGGAATTAAAGGGTTTTCTCCCGTCAACTACAAGTAAATGTAGAGAGTCAACTGGGGAGAATCTTGATTACTTTTTAAGAATAACCTTATGTACAGATTTGAATTGCATTTAATGTACAAGTATATGTGTGCAATCTTATAATGCAAGTATTGATTTTTGACAATTATACTGCAGAATCATAATTAATATTAATGGAAAACTAAGGATCTTCTTATTTTACTGGTATTAATATATCTTAGAATAAAAAAACTCCGGATCATTTTTTGCACATTGCAAATTGTATAAACTTGGTTAAGGTCATAGGAGTGTATTGATAAACGGAAGTAGGAAGTACATCCCTAGTTGAAAATCCAATGTAGGGAGACAGTATCACAATTTCCGCATATTCAAATGTTTAATATTAAACTGATGAATATTGTATGTTTATTATTGACAGAACAGTGTTTTCTCTCAATATTAAAGTATTTCAAAGCAATGCAGGCATTAATTCAGGGGGTTTTTTTTATCAATGAGCTACATGTATTCATTTTTCTGTACTTCAGGAAACCGGCTACCTATTTCGCTACTGTGAAGTTTTTCAAGGAAGATAACTCTTACCTGCAATAACTATGTGCATATGGTTTTATTATAAAATGTCAATTTTTAATCGTTTATAGATAATTTATTTGACATAATTTCAGCATTTATTAAATTGATATACATTAATGCAATACTAATCTATGGTAGTATCATTTTTATTGACATTAATTTGCAAAAAATTGTCTTTCATTTTTTTTTCAAAATTCACTCCTTTTTACATAAATTTCCATTTAAATTCAATAAAATTATGACAACCTATTTATTTTTTGTGGCAGAAAATTTTCTTTCCGTCAAAGCAATATAACTACAAAATTTGAAGAAATTCTACTGAGAAATGGCGACACAATCCTATTACCTTAATACCGGTGTAAAGGGAGAGGAAAAATCCCCGGCCTAACCGGGGTTCAAACCCGGGACCTTCCGAACTCTAGTTGGATACTCTACCAATTGAGCTATCTGTTCGCCGACAATCTACCCAGTCCAGTTCCGCTACATGGATATATCAATATCCAATTTGATAAGAAAAGCAGAGGAGAATGTAAATATAAGTGCATGGCAAAAACATGTAAAAAATAAAGACAAAAATGGGAATAAAACTTGAAAGAAAAGGTCAGTTGTGCTAAAGATATTTCTATAGTGTAGTGGTCATCACACTAGCCACTCTGTGGTGGGAGACCCAGGTTCAAATCCTGGTGGAAATAATAGCACAACTTGAACTTATGTAAACAACTA
>NW_018408277.1:93741-104634 GCF_002113885.1 Mizuhopecten yessoensis
TCCAATATGGCCGCCACGGCCGCCATTTTGAAAAACTATTTCAAACTTAAAGTCAAGTTCTGCTGGGCAGATTGAACTGAAAGTTGGTAGGAATGATTGACTCATGGTCCTGACAGAGTGTTGTTATGTTTCGGGTCAATCAGAAATCCGATTTGGCTGCCATGGCCTCTATTTTGTAAATACCTATTTTAAACTTAAAAACAAGTTCTAATAGGCCGATCTCACTGAAAATCGGTCTAGGAATGATCAGCTCATGGTCCTGACAAAGCTAAGTTAACATTATACTTAACTATTTTTTACTCAAATTGGTACATATTTCAACAACAAAAATAAATACTGGGCCTCTTGTTTAAGATAAACATAATTTGGCCTTATGATTAACATTTGACCAGATTACCTTGACCTTTGGTAAGTTGACTTCTTGTTGGTTATGACCAACTTTGCTTCATTATGTCATAACAAAATGTTTACCAAAATCTGGCCTTTTGAGGGTCATATAATGTGTTTTTGACAGTATAGCCCCACTTTTCAATTTTTAGTAACAGCGACCTCAACTTTGACCTGATAAAATTGTGAAACTATTGGTCCTTTGCACATCTATATGTATCGCACTGTATCACTATGTAAAGTTTTAGAAATTTCGGCCTTTTTTTGGAGTCCCGAAATAATCTCCGGAAACAAAAGTGCTGAAAGACAGACAGACACTGTGATTATACTATAGGGCACTATTGAAAGAAGGTTTGTAGAATTTCATATTGCCAATTGTTTGTCTAAAGTATAAAAAAAAAAACCACACCAACACCTTCTGTTTATGCAAACTTGAGTCCCCTTTGTCCAAAGATGCTCTAGAACAAATTCAGTTAATATCCTTTTGCACAAAATTATTTTTTTCCTTTATTTCCCCTATTGGGCCCCACCCCTCTGCCAATATATATACTGGCCATATGAGCTAAAATTGGTTGACAGCATATACATAAATATTATAACCACATGAAATTTTTCAAACTATGAGAAAGAAATGTTAACAAATCATTTTGAAAAGATACAATTGTTTAATTGTCACTCAATGCTGAACCAGAATTATGTGGAGCAACATGTTGAGATATAATTAAACTTTAGATACAATCAAATCTTCACGACTGCCTAAGTTTGCAGAAAGTTGCAGAATTCATCATAATAATAAATAAATTGTAATGTTTAAATGTGCTTGAAATATCGCCAACACCAGTCACAGAAAAAAGGGACTTTAAAAGCTTTATCTGGAAGTTTGCAATAATAAAATATTGTACATTACAAATTTGTGTCTTGTTGTGACAGGTAAAATTAATATATTTTAGAGAGGAATTAATAACAATGTTTAAACATTTTAAAATAAATTTTAACTATCATTGTACAATACCAGAAAGCTAATAATATAACATGTCAGATCATTGTTATATAACTAAAATTGCAAATTAAAAAAAAATGTGTCTTGATGGTACAGGTAAAATCACTGAATTTATGCTATGTTATTATATAATTAAAGTTACGCATGGTTAAATTATGTTATTTTAGATAGGAATATATATAAGTAACAATGTACATGTATATATTTTCAAATGAACTTTAACTGTCATTTTACAATATCAGAAAGCTAATAATATCACGTGTTAGATCTATATCCAATTGTAAATTAAAAAGACGTCTTGTTGGTACAGGTAAAATCACAGAATTAATTAAAGTCCAGGGTTTATTAATGCTAATTTAGATAGGAATAAATTACAATGTATGAATATTTTCAAATGGACTTTAACTGTCATTTTACAATAACAGAAAGCTAATAATATTACACATTAGAAATTGGACAAAATGTACCCAAAGTGTTTAAATACCTATTATACATAATCTATAAAATCTACCCGTTTCCAAAGGGTCAATAGATGACCCTTGGGTAAAAAGGGGGGAACCCAGGAATTAATTTTGGGTGTTGCCCAAAATTTTAAACTCAGAAAAAAAAGACAAACTTTTGCACTTATCTAGAACTAATAAATTAGAATTTGCATGTCAGTTGTACATGTAGGCTACATTCTGGCACCAAAAAATATACAGAATTTCATTATTTCTGAGATTGTGACAATTATGATTTGTTTTTATGAATATGTAATACTAAACTAATTCAAGCACTGCCGAGCGTAGAAATCAAGAGCTTATCAGACATTATATCCTTTGTCAAACAGATCGAGTGAGGCGTAGAATAGTTTTCTGAGTTTGCGGTATTATTCCAGATTATATTTTATAACGTAGAGTATCTATACTTTATGCTGGCCGAGCGGAGCGAACGTTAACAAATTCTGTATAAAAAAAAAATGGTAAAAATGTAGGTTTTTTAATTAAAATGTTGATGCTTGTGTGATGTGCAGCATATAGCTTAGACGAGCATTTTGGCAATTAAATATTAATTTATTTTGTCATAAATGTTAGTTATGATTCAACTGTTTGTCTTTTATTGTGAATTTGTAGCATACATATGTACAAGGGCAACACCTAATGAAAAGGATATATACATGCTAGGCTTTTATGCTGAGCAACATTGGTTATCATTCACCTGATAAAGTGATCCTAAGGAGGGTGCTTCATTGTCTTTGAAATAGATATTTTTTAATTGGTATAAAAAATCACTCCTTGTGATCATGTGTACTACTGTACATGAAACCACAGGTGAAAATACAGGTTTATCTATCATGAAATGGACTCTACCTTTGTAATTATATATAAAGTCCTCTCTCAACTGACAGGGTGGTCATCACACCGTGACATTAGAACAATAAGGTTAGGTAGAGGGAGCCGTCCAGTGAGCCTTGACCACTGACCTGACTGAAGACCATATAGCTACTAATAATATAGACAATAGAGGATGAATCCTCCATTGTTTAGAGTATAAGTAGTGGACTCCTTGTTTGGGCAACACCCTTAGGCATATATAGATATTCAAACTGCTGGCAAAGGGAAGCCATAGAAAATCATAGTTGAAGGGATGGTTGATATTAGAAGGAAATCCCATATGAAATAGAGGAAAATCTTCAAAAACCTTGGTCCAGATTATTTTTGGACACTGACAGAAAAAAAGGGTGTTGCCCGGGCAACTAGGGCAACACCTCTGGGTCCGTCACTGGGTAATAAACTTTACAATTTAGATAAAGCATGTACATTGTATGGACATTTCCATCCATCAAGAGTACTAGTATTGGATTCTAGTAAATCTGAGTCTTGACAAGAAGACTTTTAAAATTTCAGCAAATATTCCAATGGGCCCTGCCCCTCCGAACCAAGGGGTGAGTCAGGATCTTACTTTCTGATAGCATCAAATTGATATCTCATTATTATTTCAAGCAAATTTGAATTATTTCCTGTAGAGTTAAAAACAAAATATGCCTAAAAACATCATTTCCCTATATAAACTATAGTAAACTATACCCCTTCCCAAAGGATGACCTGATGACTATGGCACAATTTTGATAAAACACTTAGGGACTTTTCTGTCCATGAACAGTTCACCTGAATCTGAAGAAGATTTTTGAAATATTGGTCAATTTTCCCTTTGAAGCCCTAGATATATCCTAACCCCTAGGGTAGCGGCAGGGACCCCAAATTTACAATTTGATACCCTCTTTCACAAAGACAGATTCTTATAGTCTGAAAAGAAAAGCATACCTTGTGGGACTTAATTATACATAAATGAACAAAATATAATAAAAAGCAGTTAAATTAGTTAAGTGTAAAATTCTGCAGGGCTAGTCCAGGATTTGAACCCAGTGGACTTCAGATTGCACTATATATATATAGCAGACTGAGCTATTTGAGCTGCATGATCATTGACATTGGAACTGTCCTTGCCCAAATGTGGTACATTTATGTATCCAAAACAAAATTAAGGGGAGGTTAATGTATATATAAACCAATACTTTAGCTACAGTTATATATACCCAAAACAAAATGAAGGGGATGTTAATATAAATATATATATACTTTAAATAACTGTCCAAGATCCAAAGAAGAATTCAGTTAAATAACTCAGTCTTAAAATTTAAATATAAACACCATATTATTATACACACCATTATGATTGCCTATAGGTCTTAACCGTTAAGTTTGAACACTGAACCACTTCGATCAAATTGCTCCTATGCTAGGAGAAGGCCACTGATCAGCCATGTGGAGTTTTTGTGGGGATTTTTGCCCCTCTATTTGTACAATTTTGAATTCCCACTTCCTCACAATGCTTCCAGGCAAATATGGATGCTATCCCATTATCCTTCTCCTAGTTTTACAAGAGAAGATATTCAAAGCAATATGGCAATATTAACTCATTCACCCCTGTAGACACATTTGAACCCTTCCAATTGAAAGGTTGATACATTAGTTCACTATGAATGAGTTAACCCCCTTTTTGCCCCTACACTCAATCCTCTGGGTGTTTAGCTGCACTATTTCTCGATAAAGCTATCAAGCCTGTCATGTTGTATGGTTGTGAAGTCTGGGGGTTTTGTGATTACAAACTTTTAGAACGTTTACATTTGAAATTCTGTAAACATATTCTTCAGGTGAAAACATTGACACCCAATTTCATGATTTATGGAGAACTAGGAAGATTTCCTCTGAGTATAAATATCAAAGTTTGAATGATTGGATTTTGGGCCAAATTGTTAGAACCAATACCTAATAAATTAAGTAATAAAATGCATAAGATAGTTATAAACTATAATACTCAACGGACTAATTATATTAAAAATAACCCTGATGAATGTTATTAAATACATATATTTGAAAGTCAAGAATTCCATAGTACCCATTAATGGTTGAACAATTCATATACACTCAAAGATAAATACATTTATAATTGGAGAAGCGATGTTTTCAATTCAACTAAATGGACCAATTACAGAATTTTTTTAAAAATGACTTAGTATTAGAAAAAAATACCTGCTTCCAAGACTAGCAAATGTTTATTGTAAATTTAGAATTTGTAATGCTAATTTTCTGTTTGAATGTGGTAGATGGAATTACATACCAAGAGAAGATAGAAAATGTATTCTTTGCGACCTGAATGGAATTGGAGACGAATATCATTATTTGTTTAAATGAACTGATCACCAGATACTGCAAAACAGAAGAAAGTTTATGTCGAGATATTATTTTGAAAATCCTAGTACTTTCAAGTTCAACACATGTGTTATGTAAATAATGAAGAATTAATTTCACTTATAAAATTCCTTAAGCACATAATGGAGGGAATTGACACTGTCCATTAACACCATGATTTATGTATAAATTGTACTATATATATGTAAATTCTCTACACTGTAACCAGTTTGCGAGATTAAAAACGTGTCATTGTCATTATTAATTGTGTGTACTTAGAAATTACCATGCTCTTTGCAGGTTATGAAAAGATTAACACACTCGTACGAACTGTGATTGCTCCTAGGGTCTTGTCACTCTAGCATGCATGGTGACCTTATAACATTGAAATGGTTGAAATAAGTGTCCTATAATGAAAAACGCCTACTGGCAATCCATAGACAACTACCAAAGTTTTCCCCAGGTCTGTTACCACCCAGGAATACAATCATGGTAGCCCTTTCAAGGGGTCATGCATGGCCGAGATATACGACATAGTAGTAAGTAAACTATAGTTTGAAGGTTGTTTCGAAAACAAATACACGCCTAACTTATGTTTCAAAGTAAACATTGACATTTTTTACTAGCCTGGGGCATTGGGCTTGGCAATTTAGACAAACATGTAGATGTTCATGAACTGAAAAAAAGTACATTGTTTTATTATTTTTTTAATCCTCGAAGGGTTCTCGAAGGATTATAGGTTTGCACTTTGTCCGTCTGTCCGTCTGAGAAGTTTTTCACCTGGAGTAACAAGATTTGGTGTACAAGGACATCTTTGGATGGCAGAGTGAAGAGTGCAAGAAGGTCACTTTGACCTCACTGTGTCATATATGATTTGACATTTGACCTTAACTTTTGAAAAGTTGGACTTGGGCATATCTTTTCTATTTCACCTGGAGTAACCAGATTTAGTGTAACAAGGACATCTTTGGAATGTGGAGTGAAGAGTGCAAGAAAAAGGTCACTTTGACCTAACTGTGTCCTATGCTTTGACCTTTGACCTGAACTTTTGAAAAAAGTTAATCTGGGGCATATCTTCTCTACTATTTCACCTGGAGTAACCAGATTTTATGTCCAAGACCATTTTGGGATGGAGGAGTGCAGAGTGCAAGATTTAGGTCACTGTGACTTATGACTTGACCTTTGACCTTTACTTTTGAAAATGTTTCTACGGGGCATATCTTCTATGCTATTTCACCTGGAGTAACTAGATTTGGCCAAACAAGGACATCTTGGGATGGTGTAGTGAAGTAGGTCACTATGACCTCACTGTGACCTATATATATGCTTCCTGACATAAGTGTACTGTTTGTGTATAGAAATTCTTACCGGTGGCCATGGGGGTCTATGGATTGCCTTGCAACAATTTGCCTTGTTTATACCTATTTTCTATGCACAGTAGACCATATTTCTTTCATTTTGTCTTCAGAAAATTTTGCCTTAAATGGATCAGGTGATATATTGACAAGGATGTTAAAATAATAGTAAATTAGTAACAACAAAAAGGCCTACATGGAATATCTGACAGATTTTCTTAATTAAAATATAATTTTTTGAAACTACCATTCATTTCATTTTCATGGAAGAATATTCAGCGCACTATGTCCTAAGGAGGAATTCTGTTTGTTTTGTTATGTTATCTTGGCAGGGGTCGCCGCAGGCGCCCGAAATCTACACTATCATCACAAAGGTTACTTAACTATGTGCGCTCGCTTATAGGCAGTGCCTATTTCATATTATTGTACATTACCTTTGTATAACAACATGTCTGAGGCTTAGGGAGCCCCGTACTGCCTATTTCTGTTACTAAGCAATGGATTTTTTTCGGCAGGTCTACATTTTTTATAAATCATTTCTGAGAACTTAAGAAGAAAAACAGCCTTGTTGGACTTTTGACTGGTCGACCGCATTACTCTGGTTTAACTGTGATACAGTGAAATCAGAAAGGACTCTATCTAGCGAATTGTGTGCAGTGGGACAGGGATCCTTTAGTTCGAATCTTGATACCGGCTGACGTGTATAGAAGACGATATGTGGCACATTATCAGGTGGTCCTGATTTGTATATAAGTTATCAAAAGCCTATTTGTATTTTGTTGAATATGTGTTGCGATAGGATAAGTAGAGCACAACCAGGCTAATTAGCTGTGACTGTACCGGATAAACTGATAGATGCATGACAGGAGCCGTGCTAAACAAACTAATATACTCTATGAAGCAGTTTTATCGATTCTGCCTTTCGCTACATCGAGAGGTAACACTATTTGGTTGAGATGACTATGGAGAAAGTACCTTACCTGGCATTTCTAGTATTTTTAGTTTAACTTCTTTTTCCTTCGATTTTCAAGTAATACAAACACGTTCTATCACACAAGCAAACAGAAAAAGAGAATGATCTGATAGCTGTCAACACAAAGATGGCTACAATACAATGTGAATATGTAGCTGGAGATACGAACATCAAGGTTGGTCGCCAAATCTTATCTGTAATTGACTGTAACATACCCGGTTGTTATCTGTCATTGACTGTGACATACCCGGTTGTTATCTGTAATTGACTGTGACATACCCGGTTGTTATCTGTAATTGACTGTGACATACCCGGTTGTTATCTGTAATTGACTGTGACATACCCGGTTGTTATCTGTAATTGACTGTGACATACCCGGTTGTTATCTGTAATTGACTGGACATACCCGGTTTGGTCATTTCTCCTTACCAATCCGGGATCATGTGGTGCGTTACTCAGTCCGAAACTGATATTTGTTTTCACACTGCAATCTGACATATTCACATATTCACTGTGTCCGTTGTTTTTTCTGCATTCATTGACAGTAGACTAATATGGCATGGATAAGACGTGGTTTATTGTTAATAAAAAGGGAAAATGCATTTGTACGAGAGATAACGAAGAATGGAAGACAAAGACACATAAACTACTGAACATCTTGAGATATTTTTAAAGCTATTCTTGATGAAGTAAATAATTAAGNATCTCGCTATGAGGACGTGCTTGTTTATCGTCCCTTCCCCTGATCTCGCTATGAGGACGTGCTTGTTTATCGTCCCTTCCCCTGATCTCGCTATGAGGACGTGCTTGTTTATCGTCCCTTCCCCTGATCTCGCTTGAGGACGTGCTTGTTTATCTCCCTTCCCCTGATCTCGCTTGAGGACGTGCTTGTTTATCGTCCCTTCCCCTGATCTCGCTATGAGGACGTTCTTGTTTATCGTTCCTTCCCCTGATCTCGCTATGAGGAAGTGCTTGTTTATCGTCCCTTCCCCTGATCTCGCTTGAGGACGTGCTTGTTTATCTCCCCTCCCCTGATCTCGCTTGAGGACGTGCTTGTTTATCTCCCTTCCCCCGATCTCGCTTGAGGACGTGCTTGTTTATCGTCCCTTCCCCTGATCTCACTATGAGGACGTTCTTGTTTATCGTTCCTTCCCCTGATCTCGCTATGAGGAAGTGCTTGTTTATCGTCCCTTCCCCTGATCTCGCTTGAGGACGTGGTTGTTTATCTCCCTTCCCCTGATCTCGCTTGAGGACGTGCTTGTTTATCCTCCCTTCCCCTGATCTCGCTATGAGGACGTGCTGGTTTATCGTCCCTTCCCCTGATCTCGCTATGAGGGCGTGCTTGTTTATCGTCCCTTCCCCTGATCTCGCTATGAGGGCGTGCTTGTTTATCGTCCCTTCCCCTGATCTCGCTTGAGGACGTGGTTGTTTATCTCCCTTCCCCTGATCTCGCTTGAGGACGGGCTTTTTTATCTCCCTTCCCCTGATCTCGCTTGAGGACGTGCTTGTTTATCCTCCCTTCCCCTGATCTCGCTATGAGGACGTGCTGGTTTATCGTCCCTTCCCCTGATCTCGCTATGAGGACGTTCTTGATTTATCGTCCCTTCCCCTGATCTCGCTATGAGGACGGGCTTGTTTATCGTCCCTTCCCCTGATCTCGCTGTAAGGACGTTCTTGTTTATCGTCCCTTCCCCTGATCTCGCTATGAGGACGTTCTTGATTTATCGTCCCTTCCCCTGATCTCGCTATGAGGACGTGCTGGTTTATCGTCCCTTCCCCTGATCTCGCTATGAGGACGTGCTTGTTTATCGTCCCTTTCCCTGATCTCGCTATGAGGACGTTCTTCTTTATCGTCCATTCCCCTGATCTCGCTATGAGGACGTTCTTCTTTATCGTCCCTTCCCCTGATCTCGCTATGAGGACGTTCTTGTTTATCGTCCCTTCCCCTGATCTCGCTGTGAGGACCGAAGCGCAAGAATATATCATTAGAATTCATTCTGCAGGAAAACATCGATTGCTGTTGATGATTTGGAGGAAAGACTGCCTTTGGCAGCCCTACAAGCATGATTTCATTTCCCTTCACGACCGATGATAGTTAAACACATATCTGGTTGCGTGATGAACCGAAATAAGTAGGAATCATTTGTAAATACTATGTACTAAATGTGTTTCTATGATCATAGGGAATCCTACAGAAATGGCCAATGTGTGGTGAGTATCAGGGGAGTAAACTGTGGCGAGTTTGTAACCAGAACAAATACAAAGAGAACAGCTGATGGTCTCCATGTAAGAACGATTTAACCCACACAAAGCTACAATGACGTAGAGTATATATAAGCCAGGTGAGTAGTTTGGAAGGCAAATACATGCACACGCATGCGTACAAAACATGCACAGACACGTGTTGTTTTACAATCAGCATTTTAATTTAAGAAGATTGGTAACACTATTGTTACGAATAATTGTGTTCCCTCTGTAAATACATGTATGTGGTAATGCTGTTTCGTAACCAGATAACCATCAACAAGTCTTTACTGTCAAATTTATTGTAATACGGATTAATCACGTGCTTCTGTATGACGTGCACACGTCGTTGAAAGGTATAGACATGAAAATGTCACAAATAAGAACTTCATCCATCTATTATTTTTTTCCCGCAACAGCTATAGTCATATGAAGACGGCTGCTGAGGAGATGGACACACCGAAATAAATCAAAGATACGGGTCAACCAAAGATACGGGTCAAGATACAGTTCAAGATACTGGTCAACCAAACACAACGAAATCAACCAAAGATACGGGTCAACCAAAGGTACGGTCAACCAAAGGTACGGTCAACCAACGGTACGGGTCAACCAAAGGTACGGTCAACCAAGGTACGGTCAACCAAAGGAACGGTCAACCAACGGTACGGGTCAACCAAAGGTACGGTCAACCAAAGGTACGGTCAACCAACGGTACGGGTCAACCAAAGGTACGGTTAACCAAGGTACGGTCAACCAAAGGTACGGTCAACCAAGGTACGGTCAACCAAAGGTACGGTCAACCAACGGTACGGATACACGTCGTAAGTACATTAATGGGGGAACCATATCACATTGGTATATTCTACACAGGGGGAGGGGGCTCACATAATTCGCCTTATTGACATAAAGTGGAATACAGAAGGTATTGTCAAACCGGCACAGGGTAAATATAGAAGGTTTTGTCAAACCTGCACAGAGTAAATATAGTTGGTATTGTCAAACCTGCACAGGGTTAATACAGAAGGTCTTGTCAAACCTGCACAGGGTAAATAGAGTTGGTATTGTCAAACCTGCACAGGGTAAATATAGAAGGTAATGTCAAACCTGCACAGGGTCAATATAGTTGGTATTGTCAAACCTGCACAGGGTTAATACAGAAGGTAATGTCAAACCTGCACAGGGTAAATATAGTTGGTATTG
>NW_018408278.1:0-993 GCF_002113885.1 Mizuhopecten yessoensis
GATACGGCTTACTGCTTACCTGTACAATTAACGGGACCATTTTCTTATCTTGAACTTTCATTTCCTTGATAGTATCATCTCTGTTTCCCAAATTATGTTATTGAAAAAGTTTGGCTGGAGCATATCTTCTATACTATTTCACCTGGAGTAACCAGATTTGGTATACCAGGACGGAGTGCACAGTGCAAGAATTAGGTCACTTTGACCTTTACTCTTGCAAAAGGTTGTCCTGGCATATTTTTTTTTTATACTTTTTCACCTCGAGTAACCATAGTAGGTGTACAAGGACATCTTGGAATGGTGGAGTGCAAGTAGTATGTATTTTCAGAATGTCAGTGTATAACGTACCTGGTGGTTTTAATTCTGCTAATCAGTGTATATCGTACCTGACGGTTTTGATTCTGTCCATCAGTGTATAACGTACCTGGTGGTTTTGATTCTGCCCATCAGTGTGTAACGTACCTGGTGGTTTTAATTCTGCCCATCAGTGTAGAACGTATCTGATGGTTTAGTTCTGCCCATCAGTGTAAAACGTACCTGGTGATTTTTATTCTGCTCACCAACGTACCTGGTAGTTTTAATTCTGCTCATCAGTGTACCTGGTGGTTTTAGTTCTGCTCATCAGTGTATAACGTACCTGGTGGTTTTAATTCTGCTCATCAGTGTTTAACATACCTGGTGGTTTTGTTGTCACTTCCCCATTTCTCGATGTGAGGACGTGACGTTACTATGATTGAAATAAATTTATATGGCGGTTGTTTCCGATAAAGATGTTTACCTATTCGGAACACCTAGTCTTATTTTTCTTCCTTTTTTTCAAGGGTTCCATGTAAATCTTTCCCATGTAAACATTTTGCCCGATTCCTATAGCTTTATACTTCGTGTTATGGTTTTATTGTTACTTCTGTTTTTTCTTGCTTTTATATCATTGTATGCTGATACTGTGTTTATAGTTTATACTTGCACGTTGCCGTTTTGGTATGTTATCTGTGT
>NW_018408278.1:1986-2770 GCF_002113885.1 Mizuhopecten yessoensis
AGTTTGTACCGGTAAGTTGACGTTTTGTTATAAGTTATCATTGTATGCTGATACTGTGGTATAGTTTATACTTGTACGTTGCCGTTTTGGTATGTTATCTGTGTGTGNACCAGTAAGTTGACGTTTTGTTATAAGTTATCATTGTATGCTGATACTGTGGTATAGTTTGTACTTGTACGTTGCCGTTTTGGTATGTTATCTGTGTGTGGCGACGTGTTAGTATAGTTTGTACCGGTAAGTTTACGTTTTGTTATAAGTTATCATTGTATGCTGATACTGTGAAATAGTTTATACTTGTACGTTGCCGTTTTGGTATGTTGTCTGTGTGTGGCGACGCGTTAGTATTGTTTGTACCAATAAGTTGACGTTTTGTTATAAGTTATCCTTGTGTGGTGAAGCTGTTGCATATTACTTGTCTATCCTAGTATATTGGGTGTTAACTTTGTCATATTTTAATTTCATTTATTATGAGGCGTTGAATTATTAATAGTGTTTCGCTTATGATTTGTTTCAGAAGACTCAAATTGTTTACCAATAAACCGGCGTTCGTCGAGAAGAAAGGGTAATATTTAAGGCTATGCCATCAATGATAGATAACTACTTAAATATCTTTTACTGTTGCATGTTGGTTTTTTAATAAACATTTCAAATGCTAACTATTTGTTCATATGAAGAAACAATTAAAGAACTTTAGATAAGCAATTAAGTAAATATAGTGTATGCCTAATGCTTGTCGCCAACCAATACAGAACAACGTACCTGTTTTAGCCTCAGAAATAATGCA
>NW_018408278.1:2849-3375 GCF_002113885.1 Mizuhopecten yessoensis
TTTCATGATAAATGATGGTATAAACTTAATTGTTATCTGACATACTGGGTTTTGTCCTGTTTACAGATTGCGACACGCGCAGCAGCAAGCTGTACCCCACCCTGCTACACTTTGCTGCCCATTACGGACTGTCTGGTCTTTGTAAAATCCTCCTCGAGTACCCTGGTGCAGATATTGCCAAACGCCTGAAGAACAGGGACAGTCGAACACCCTATGATCTTGCTAAGCTATCCGAAGAAAGATATCTAGCAGAACTGGTAAATATTATGCAAACGATACAAATGTTCTTCTATTGTCTAGCATGTATTGCTATTTCATCTTATGACATATTCGCCTGTGAGACATCGAGTTCTCCTAACTTGATTAAACTGATATCTTTCGCCGGATTTTTTTTTAAATGAAAAAAGCATTGTAAATAGCCGCATTTATAACATCATGATTATGTCCTATGTTGAAACCTGGTTTTTCAATGTGCTTTCAAAAAACCCTTTTTTAACAGCAATAAGGCCAAGACTTAACATTAACG
>NW_018408278.1:4895-6577 GCF_002113885.1 Mizuhopecten yessoensis
AAGTCAACTTTGAATACCTAATCTGATTATTGTAACTTGTGATGAAATAACAGTCTATCATTTTATAGGACTTACTCACGGTGAGAAGAAAATCGAAGTGAAAGTTGGCGACGAGTATGCTGGGATCTGTTCAGTGATTATCAAATCACAAACGGAGGTGTTCTCGGATTTGCTCGCTGACGTCATCAACCCAGTAACCTTCATGTGTGACGCCATGGGAGTTTCGGAGAAGACAAAGGATGCTTTAGATACTGATTTTGTAGACAGATTTTCTAACGGCAAATGTTCTGAGCCGATGAACAACCTGATGACCGGGAACTCCAACTTCGACGGTTTGTTTATTTTTATGAGCAATGCTGATTTTTCGAAAGATTGCTCTCCGTTTAAATTCGTTTTCACATGTGACACTCAAAACAGACATGGGAAATTTGAAAATTCACCAAAGTTTAGCCTAAAAGGTCAATAGCATATGTCCAATGCATATTACAAATTCAGTATAAAATAGTTGAGTTGGGATAGAGAAACATGCATTACTGCAGAAGATTAATATATTTGTGTATTTTAATTAATAATTCAATTAGTGTTGTTAGTTATAACTTGAATCGTTCACCTCTATAGCGGTCGTGATATTTTAGTCGGTACATTTTTAAAACGAAGAAGAAACACATCGTCGAATAAGGTTTGCTTTCTTCAGAATTGGCTTCAAAGATTTCGCTACCGATTTTACACGTTTGTAATGCTGCAACGTTACATTGTATCGCCATCGGTCTTTTAAAATGTAATTGATTAATTGAGAATTCGAAAAAGACATTTATTATCGTTGAGTAAAACTAGAATGACAGAATACCGATATTTGGAAATATGTAGAAAATATTAGTACATGCTGGCGTATGAATATTTTTCTATTGATGAGTACTGTGTGCAGGAATATCAAGATTGCATGGAGTGTATATCCACCTGATGTTTGACATCAATATCATGTTTAACTTTTATTTGGGATATGATAAAATGTACAGATTGTTAACGAACATTTCTTCTCCAGAATATGACAGTATATTACAATATTACAAATATTTTAATGTTACTGGTCCTAGTTATGTTTGGTATGTTGTGCATATTTGATCTTTTCCATGATAAATGATGATATTAACTTAATCGTTATCTGACATACTGGGTTTTGTCCTGTTTACAGATTGCGACCCGCGCAGCAGCAAGCTGTACCCCACTCTGCTACACTTTGCTGCCCATTACGGACTGCCTGGTCTCTGTAAAATCCTCCTCGAGTACCCTGGTGCAGATATTGCCAAACGCCTGAAAAACAGGGACAGTCGAACACCCTATGATCTCGCTAAGCTATCCGAAGAAAGATATCTAGCAGAACTGGTAAATATTATGCAAATGATACAAATGTTCTTCTATTGTCTAGCATGTATTGCTATTTCATCTTATGACATATTCGCCTGTGAGACATCGAGTTCTCCTAACTTGATTAAACTGATATCTTTTCGCCGGATTTTTTTTTAAATGAAAAAAGCATTGTAAATAGCCGGATTTATAACATCATGATTATGTCCTATGTTGAAACCTGGTTTTTCAATGTGCTTTCAAAAAACCCCTTTTTAACAGCAATAAGGCTTAGACTTAACATTAACGAAAGTCTTTTATAAATACCCTTATTACAG
>NW_018408278.1:6858-7827 GCF_002113885.1 Mizuhopecten yessoensis
ATGTCAGAATATAGCTACCTACTCCTACCCTGTGTGACTGTGTAGGCTATCAGGATATAGCTACCTACTCCTACCCTGTGTGACGTTGTAGGCTATCTGGATATAGCTACCAACTCCTACCCTGTGTGACGGTGTAGGATATCAGGATATAGCTACCTACTCCTAACCTTGTGTGACAGTGTAGGTTGTCAGGATATAGCTACCTACTCCTAACCCTGTGTGACGGTGTTGTAGGCTTTCATGATAAAGCTACCTACTCCTTACCCTGTGTGACGGTGTAGGATATCAGGATATAGATATCTACTCCTTACCTTGTGTGACAGTGTAGGTTGTCAGGATATAGCTACCTACTCCTAACCCTGTGTGACGGTGTTGTAGGCTTTCATGATAAAGCTACCTACTCCTTACCCTGTGTGACGGTGTAGGATATCAGGATATAGCTACCTATTCCTACTCATGTGTGACGTTGTAGGCTATCTGGATATAGCTACCTACTCCTACCTTGTGTGACGTTGTAGGCTATCTGGATATAGCTACCTACTCCTACCTTGTGTGACGTTGTAGGCTATCTGGATATAGCTACCTCCTCCTACCCCAGTGTGACAGTGTAGGGTGTCAGGATATAGCTACCTACTCCTACCCCTGTGTGACTGTGTAGGCTATCTGGATATAGCTACCTACTACTACCCTTGTGTAATGGTATAGGATGTCGTCTTTCTGCAGGTTTTATGCTTCGACTTCCGACTCTGTTGACGCTGTAGTAAGATGTATATTTCTATTTTATTTTATTCTAAGTATCAGTATATTTTTTTTTCAGCTACTCGATAATTGTGTAATAGAGCGAAGAGGTTCTCGAGGTAAGCATGTATACACTTGTTATGTGTGTAGACCAGTAAACAAGTGATGCATGTAGATTGGGAAAAATGATCAAATGGAAATGACAGTTCTGCCCCAGCCCGTCCCTCCTTT
>NW_018408278.1:9107-9716 GCF_002113885.1 Mizuhopecten yessoensis
TTGTTGATATAACAGTCTATCATTTCATAGGACTTACTCACGGTGAGAAGAAAATCGAAGTGAAAGTTGGCGACGAGTATGCTGGGCTCTGTTCAGTGATTATCAAATCACAAACGGAGGTGTTCTCGGATTTGCTCGCTGACGTCATCAACCCAGTTACCTTCATGTGTGACGTCATGGGAGTTTCGGAGAAGACAAAGGATGCTTTAGATACTGATTTTGTAGACAGATTTTCTAACGGCAAATGTTCTGAGCCGATGAACAACCTGATGACCGGGAACTCCAACTTCGACGGTTTGTTTATTTTTTATGAACAATGCTGATTTTTCGAAAGATTGCTCTCCGTTTAAATTCGTTTTCACATGTGACACTCAAAACAGACATGGGAAATTTGAAAATTCACCAAAGGTTAGCCTAAAAGGTCAATAGCATATGTCCAATGCATGTTACAAATTCAGTATAAAATAGTTGAGTTGGGATAGAGAAACATGCATTACTGCAGAAGATTAATATATTTGTGTATTTTAATTAATAATTTAATTAGTGTTAGTTATAACTTGAATAGTTCACCTCTATAGCGGTCGTGATATTTTAGTCGGTACATTTTTA
>NW_018408278.1:11140-11216 GCF_002113885.1 Mizuhopecten yessoensis
GGGTGTGACGGTGTAGGATATCAGGATATAACTACCTACTCCTAACCCTGTGTGACAGTGTAGGCTATCATGATAT
>NW_018408278.1:16129-16519 GCF_002113885.1 Mizuhopecten yessoensis
CCACCCCTTTGGTTAGACAGTCCACTGTGATTTACTGTATAGCTACAGTGTATAAACACCCCTTTGATTAAACAGTCCACTGTGCTATACAGTATAGCTACAGTGTATAAACAGTATTTTGATTAGACAGTCCACTGTGATATACTGTATAGCTACACTATATAAACAGTATTTTGATTAAACAGTCCACTGTGATATACTATATAGCTACAGTGTATAAACACTCCTTTGATTAGACAGTCCACTATGCTATACAGTATAGCTACAGTGTATAACACTTCTTTGATTGGACAGTCCACTGTGATATACTGTATAGCTACACTGTATAAACAGTATTTTGATTAAACAGTCCACTGTGATATACTATATAGCTACAGTGTATAAACACTC
>NW_018408278.1:19322-19621 GCF_002113885.1 Mizuhopecten yessoensis
TTACTGTATAGCTACAGTGTATAAACACCCCTTTGATTAGACAGGCCACTGTGCTATACAGTATAGCTTNAGCTACAGTGTATAACACTCCTTTGATTGGACAGTCCACTGTGATATACTGTATAGCTACAGTGTATAAACAGTATTTTGATTAGACAGTCCACTGTGATATACTATATAGCTACAGTGTATAAACACTCCTTTGATTAGACAGTCCACTATGCTATACAGTATAGCTACAGTGTAAAACACTTCTTTGATTGGACAGTCCACTGTGATATACTGTATAGCTACAGTGT
>NW_018408278.1:21089-21238 GCF_002113885.1 Mizuhopecten yessoensis
ATGCTAAACAGTATAGCTACAGTGTATAACACTCCTTTGATTGGACAGTCCACTGTGATATACTGTATAGCTACAGTGTATACACAGTATTTTGATTAGACAGCCCACTGTGATATACTATATAGCTACAGTGTATAAACACTCCTTTG
>NW_018408278.1:31270-82802 GCF_002113885.1 Mizuhopecten yessoensis
TAAGGTACTCGTGTGAACGATAGTTAATATAACATGATATTTATATAATGTACTCGTGTGTGCGATAGTTAATATAACATGATACATTTATATAATGCACTCGTGTGTGCGATAGTTGATATAACATGATATTTATATAATGTACTCGTGTGTTACATAGTTANACCGTAATATATTAACTGCACATAACGGATGTAGTTGTCTATAATGTCATCTATTTAAACCTGTTTAATTCAATTATTTACAAGTTATTCAAATGTGATGTAGTGGCATAACAAAGTAAAAATTGTAAGCATACATACACACATACACACACGTGCGACCCCCTACCCCCTCTACACACACATACACACACGTGCGACCCCCTACCCCCTCCACACACACATACACCCACGTGCTACCCCACCCCTTCCATACACACTCACACACGCCTACACACGTGCGACCCCCGACCCCCTCTACACACACATACACACCCGTGCGACCCCTACCCCCTCCACCCACACATACACACACGTGGGACCCCTACCCCTCCACACACACATACACACGCGTGCGAGCCCCTCCCCCCTCCGCACACACATACACACACGTGGGACCCCTACCCCTCCACACACACATACACCCACGTGCTACCCCACCCCTTCCATACACACTCACGCACGCATACACACGTGCGACCCCCGACCCCCTCTACACACACACATACATACACGTGCAACCCCCTACTCTCTCCACACACACACATACATACACGTGCGACCCCCTACTCTCTCCACACACACACATACACACGCGTGCGAGCCCCTCCCCCCTCCGCACACACATACACACACGTTCGACAATCTACCACCTCCACACGCACACGTGCAACCCCGTACCCCTTCCATACACACTCACGCACGCATACACACGTGCGACCCCCTACCCCATCCACACACACATACTCTCACGTGCGATCACATACCCCCTCTACAAAAACATACACACACGTTCGACAATCTACCACCTCCACACACACACGTGCAACCCCGTACCCCTTCCATACACACTCACACACGCATACACACGTGCGACCCCCTACCCATCCACACACACATACACCCACGTGCTACCCCACCCCTTCCATACACACATATACACGCGTGAGATCCCCTTCCCCTCCACACACACATGTGCGAACCCTACCCCTTTCACACACACATATACACTAGCATGCATGAATGCATGTATCGTTTTACACTACATTGTGAAGTACAAAACCTGATTATGAAGTAAGGTTTAGGAGCAAGTCGATGCATTTTTATGTCTAACTTTGGTTTGTAGACCCCTGTAGGACACATACGCACGGACGGACGCCCCCCCCCACACACACACACACACACACACACACACACACACACTGACACACACTCACCCGTACACACACACATATGAGCACACCGTGACTACAAGGACAGATGCAAAATAGATGTTTTCTGCGTGCATGGCGAGTTCAATACGTCATCATCCTTTTTTGTAAAGCAATGTTGTTAACGTTGATTTGATTTCAAATCCATAAAATATTAATTAAAACGAAAATTTAAGTGACACTGTTTTGTATTTTGATTCAAGGTTTTTGCTGATAGCTGTCAGCTGCTGTCGGTATAGGCTTACGGCATTATCTGGGTACTTACACGTATCGGTAACACACTCTTAGAGATACATTTTAACGTATAAAACGATGGTTATTGAAGGACAAAATACTGCAACATACTTATTAGTAGCGTACTAGCTCGGATATTGTATCTGTTGGGCATTATCCAAAAAATCTATGCAACATAACTCATCAGAAATGTTTGTAAATAACCCACTAGTTCAGAGCTTGAATCTGACGGGCGAAACCTCACTAGTCTCTACAATAGGGTTAATCAGAAATGTTTATAGACATGACCCACTAGTTTAGAGGTTGCATCTGACGGACGATACCTCACTAGTATGTAAAACAGGAATCACCAGAAATGTTTGTGTAAATAACCCACAAGTTCAGTGGTTGTATCTGACGGACGATACCCCACTAGTCTGTAAAACAGGACTCATCAGAAAGGTTTGTGTGATTAACCCACTAATTAAAAGGTTATATCTGACGGACGATAGCCCACTAGTCTCTACAATAGGGTTAATCAGAAAGGTTTGTGTAAATGACCCACTAGTTTAAAGGTTGTATCTGACGGACGATACCCCACTAGTCTGTACAACAGGACTCACCAGGAATGTTTTTATAAATAGCCACCTAGTTTAGAGGTTGTACATGTATCTGACGGACGATACCCCACTGGTCTGTATATCTGGGTTTATATGAAAGAATTATTTCACAAACCAGAAACGTTTGAAACAGGAAGGTTACCGCGTTCCTTTTTGAAGAAATGTTCTTCATATCACATACAAATCAGTCTTAAATAAATCTTAATTCAGCTTCATCGGTAATAACAGTTGATGAAGGTACATGGTCCTGTCGTCTGCAACTTGAGTTGACATCACAGTGATTATGTATGTTTTGGAAATGAAACAGGCATACATCAATCAGCTCTCGCATCCTCTGGCCATTCTGTTGGCAGTTTTCAATAGCCCAGTAAACATTGTTCCTAATTTCTGCCCCTTTGTCTCTAAGTTGTGGATGCCATGTTGTTCCCATAGACTTCTTCATTCCTTTTCCAATTTTACTGATCACCTTGGTGATTGGCTTTGCTGCATGCCATCTTTCATTTGTATTGACAGTGTTTTCCCGTGATCTCATCAGAAAGGTTTGTATACATTACCCACTAGTTAAGAGGTAGTCCGAATTATTCTGACGTTTTATCAACTTGTTTAATATCGTTCTGTCGTCGATTAACGTCAGAACTCCGGCCCTCTATAATATGCGGGAAATATGCGACCCGCACCCGGAGCGCACTTCTAACTGATATTTTAGAATCAAATCGTCACTTTCACACACATGTCGCACATGGATCGAAAGATCTATTCTTTATGTACAAGATGAACATACATAACATGCCTCAAACAACCAATACTTTTCTTCATTTCTTGCATTGCTGACTGGTGTTTTTCGTAGCTAACTTACAATTGTTCCCATACTGTGCAGCACATTTGTTCGAAAGCGTTGGCATGTAATTCCACACTTGGCAAATTTGCTGAACTTTTCCTACTGTAATGGCATCATTCCACTGCAAAGGTAAGCCATCACTACTCTATGGTTGACAACTAAATTACCATTCACAGATTCAGGACCTCTTCTCACACAAACTGAGTTTGGCTGCTGACCTGTCACATAAATTTTGTGTAGAGATTAGGTAGCCAGTGGTTTGCCTAGATACCGAATCCGAGGCATCCGGATCCGAATCCGTGTCAAAATGTTAACAAGCTAATTGTGTGGGCCTCAGGGCCCACACATATATATATTAGACATCACTGAGAAGCTATTAATTTTGCCATGGGGCTGATGCATCTGTGGTGAGCCTTATTTCCCCATGGATTTGCCTCTACAACACTGAGTGAAGCTGATAAGCATGGTCACCTGTTAATTGTCGCAGCTAGCACAGGCGGAGGACATCGATCCTGCACTCCCGCCCTTCCTTATCCCTGCCGCCTGCCTGGCGGATTTAATTGCGTGCTCAACTGTTAACGTATTGAAGCCCGGGCTCCGCGTGGGGTACATGAATACACAACATACGCAGGCACGGGACAGTACGATTAAGGATGTTGTGTGCAAGAGAGTAAATTAGAAGGATAAAAAACAGAGGATATTGTTGTTTGGTTGTTATAAATTTGAGATGCAGTCTGAGAGTATATTCTTAATTACTATAAAATCATAATCATATATATTATGATCTTATTTGTAGTCATGGGGTTTGATTTGTGAAATGATAGAATAACCTTACAGTTGAAGGATTTGATTTGCATTGCTTGATAAACAGGTATTACGATTGTGAAATATATTTCATAATGAGGATTATATATCAAAATTAATGTCTGTTTTTGGGTCGTATCTTGAAACATAATCTAGTATTTCTTATGTTATAAATTTGAGCTGCGTACAGCGTTTTCTGAAAGTATATTCGTGTTTTTTTATGTTTATCTTATCATGTAGTTAGATCTGTTAAAATGGAACGATTGCCTAACAATTGGATGATTCCACTTATTCCTGATTTACTCGGCTTTTTTTCATTTTAGAATAATATGTTTATCTTCATTTTTGTACCATTTTATGAAGTGATAATAGAACAATACTACTTTCGGGTATAACAGATATCAATTGTTACATCATATGCTTGTGCTGGAAATGCTGCATAAGGTGTTTCTATGGAAAGCAAATGGTCAGAAGATTTACGAGTACAAGTATTATTACTGATAGCAAAATGACTATACCCGTATTCTCCTCTTTATATTCTCTTAGTTCTTAACCATATGTCATGTGTAGTTATTAGATTGATTAAAATTGAACAGCAACTTCATTACGTTTTTAGAATTGAACCAAAAAATCAATATTATTGTTTTAAGCAGTCTTTATTTGTGTAGGTTAGTGTAACTGAACACATCTTTGTTCATATCTGCATTTTAATCTTCATTGTCATTCACTGTCTTCGATTAACCATTTCTCGGTATAGCTGCAAAATATACATTCCAAAGTGAAAAAAAACCAAATAACCATTTCAAAACTGATATATCGTGTTTTCCTAGACAATTTACCATAACTATCAACATTTCCTATACAATTTACCATAACTATCAACATTTCCTATACAATTTACCATAACTATCAACATTTCCGGTTCTATTTTTCAATATTGTACTCTGTATCATGTTGTATCACAATAAAACGTATTACTATACCGATATACTCCTTGTGTACCGCTATCTTAATGCCTGATACTTTCTAGAACAAAACACTCGCTGCTCAACTTCATCATTAAACAATTTCCCAAGCCCACATATTGCTTGTTTTATATGAATTTGACTGTCGTTGGTACATTAATGACAAGTTTATCAGGTATTGATGAACATATTCCAGCCTAAAACATCGTGTAGATGTGGAAGAGGACACATAATGTATACTTTCTTATAAAGCCTTTTACAACCTATTTCCTGCTAGTAGCTTGATAAATAAAATCGAGCTATATTAATGTGTTATGATGTTTAAATAGTCACCACCTTATTTAACTCTACCCAACAAAACAAATTAGATCTTGCAGTACGCCGATCATATGTGGAAACATTTTATCAACTCGCCGTAGATTAGACAACCTACTGTGCTTTTACACTGTAGACGCAGTATATTAGGATGATACAGTATAACAAAACGCAACACATTGGTATGGCGCTATACATTGCAGCTACAGAGTATAGCACTCTTTTGATCAGTCAGTCCACTGTGCTATACAATACAGCTATATTGTATAAACACTCTTTTTAACTTGTAGATGAGAGAAGACACCTGAAATAAAAAAAAAACTAATAACAGTAGATCCGAACGGGTAAAAAAAGACAAGGAGGTTAAGAAAAGTATGAGAAATGACAAAAGGCAATGGACAGACAACCTTATTGAAGAAGCAGAAAAAGCAGCAAGCAATGGTATGATGAAAACAGTATATGAAGTAACAAGAACAATTTGCAATGAAAAACGAAAACCACCCCAAGTCATCAAAGCGAGACTGGAAATCCATTATCTAGCCATGATGAGAAACTGGAAAGTTGGAAAGAACACTTTGAAGAAGTTTTAAACAGACTGGACCAGACATTCCACTTGACATCAATCTTAACTAAAAAATTGAAGAAAGAGAGATAGATACTGGTCCTATCAGGAAAGAGGAAATTACAAAAGCATTGAAAAGATTAAAAAATGGGAAATCAGGAGGTATAGATGGTTTAACAGCTGAGATCCTAAAGGCAGATACAATAACAACTACAAAATATCTGCTTAAGTTTTTCAACATGATCTGGATAGGAGAGGAAATACCAAAGGAATGGAGTAAAGGTCTTATTGTTAAAATAATTAAGAAACGAGATAGAAAGGTATGTGATAACTACAGAGGCATAACACTACTATCTGTGACAAGTAAGGTATTCACCAAAATCCTAATACAAAGGATCCAGGAAGGAATAGATGAAGAGCTAAGAAAAGAACAAGCTGGCTTCAGAAAGGGAAAAGCCACTACTGAGCAACTCTTCACTTTACGAAACATCATTGAACAATGTTCTGAATGGAATGCTCCTTTATACATAACTTTTGTAGACTTCGATAAGGCTTTTGATTTCATCCACAGGGAAATCTTATGGTACATCATGAAAGCATATCACATCCCAGACAAAATCATCACAGTAATAAAACTCTTTTATGACACATTTGAATGTTCAGTCATAGACGAAGGGATACAATCTGATTGGTTCAAAGTAAAAACAGGAGTAAAGTAAGGCTGCGCGATGTCTGGCCTCTTATTTCTGTTAGCCATTGACTATGTCATGAAGCATACAACAAAAGAACATGAAACAGGAATACGATGGAAATTTACCACCAAATTAGAAGACCTTGATTTCGCAGATGATCTTGCACTACTATCTTCCAAATTCCAACATACACAACTGAAAACAAACAAACTTCAACAAAATGCCACCAAGATAGGATTGAAGGTAAATACTTCCAAGACTAAAGTAATGCAGATGAACACCACTAATAACAACCCAGTGAAGTTGAATGAGAAAGACCTAGAGTATGTTGATACCTTCACTTACCTAGGAGGAATAGTAACAACAAAATGTGGCTGTGACAATGACATAGACAACAGGTTCAAGAAAGCGAAAGGCCAATTCAGCTGGTAAAGAAAAATATGGAGATCATCAGTACTGTCATTCGAAACAAAGGTCAGGCTATTTAACAGCTTAATTATTTCAGTTCTACTGTATGGATGTGAAACCCAGTAAACAACAGAGCAAGACAAAAAGAAATTGAACACCTTCCAAACTAAATGTCTGAGACAAATTCTGAAAATAAGATGGCTCAACACCATATCAAATAAAAAACCTTCACATCAGAGCTGGAACAAAGACACTTAGTGATGTTTTTATGGAACGTCGTTGGAGATGGATTGGCCATGTACTAAGAATGGACAACGAGAGCATCTGTTCAGTGGCACTGACATGGAAACCAGAGGGAAAAGGAAGGTAGGACGTCCCAAAACCACCTGGATACGGACTGTTAAGACAGAAAGAACAACACTCGGATGGAACAGATGGGCCACAGCAAGGACAACAGCTAAAGACCGTGTCAAATGAAAAGAATGTATCAGGGCCTTAAATGCCGACCGACATAAAGAGAATAGATGAAGTGAGGTGACTCTTTGGATCAAACAGTCCAATGTGCTGTACTGTAAGGCTACAGTGTATAAACATTCTTTTGATTAGACAGTCCACTGTGATATACTGTATAGCTACAGTGTATAAACAGTATTTTGATTAGACAGTCCACTGTGATATACTGTATAGCTACAGTGTATAAACACCCCTTTGGTTAGAAAGTCCACTGCGATATACTGTATAGCTACAGTGTATAAACACTCCTTTGATTAGACAGTCCACTGTGATATACTGTATAGCTACAGTGTATAAACAGCCTTTTGAATAGACAGTCCACTGTGATATACTGTATAGCTACAGTGTATAAACCCCCCTTTGATTAGACAGTCCACTGTGATATACTATATAGCTACAGTGTATAAACACTCCTTTGATTAGACAGTCCACTGTGATATACTGTATAGCTACAGTGTATAAACAGTATTTTGATTGGGCAGTCCACTGTGATATACTGTATAGCTACAGTGTATAAACAGTATTTTGATTAGGCAGTCCACTGTGATATACTGTATAGCTACAGTTTATAAACAGTATTTTGATTAGACAGTCCACTGTGATATACTGTATAGCTACAGTGTATAAACACCCCTTTGATTGGACAGTCCACTGTGATATACTGTATAGCTACCGTGTATAAACAGTATTTTTAATTGGACAGTCCACTGTGATATACTGTATAGCTACAGTTTATAAACAGTATTTTGATTAGACAGTCCACTGTGATATACTGTATAGCTACAGTGTATAAACACTCCTTTGATTGGACAGTTCACTGTGATATACTGTATAGCTACAGTGTATAAACACTCCTTTGATTAGACAGTCCACTGTGCTATACAGTTTAGCTACAGTGTATAAACAGTATTTTGATTAGACAGTCCACTGTGCTATACAGTTTAGCTATATTGTATAAGCAGATAGTCAACTGTGTTATACATTGTAGACATATCAAAACAACTCGCCGTTCATTTGGCCGTACGATTCTTGCTAGTGTCATGACCAGCAATCATATGAAGATAAAGGAACACAAGTCATTTTAGACTAATTTATTTACATATAAATTAATACCTCAACATTCTTAGTACAAAAGTCTATGGAGAAATTTATTTAGATATCGCTATTCAAATATATTGCGTGTTTTCTAAAATAATAAGAGATATGAAGTAAACGAATTATACTAAATTGGAATGTTTAACAAAATAAGGGTATAACGATATGTAATGAAATTTGCATTGTTTTTGTTTCTATACTACTGTCATAATGACATGGCCAGGGTAATGCATTTGTAGGAATAACTCGTGAAATATTTGATAACATTTGAGGAATGAAATGTGATTTTGCTTAACTTGGACAATGCGTATAACGTTTAAAGCACAGAATGTTGGTGTTAATTGTATGAATCTTGAGTTACCCATGGGCTTTACCACTATGACAGTAGTAATACGTTTAATATACACATAAACATTATTATATAAAACAAAATACTTATAACATATTTACAAACCTAAATCCAACTATAAAGTAAACAAACGTTGTTATGAACCTGTCGGGATGAAAAGGAAAACATAAACAACATCAGTCCTGCTCCTTATATTTGATGAATTAACAGAATACAATGCATTAAGAGATGGGACACTAGTAGCAAAAACATATATCTTAATATATTGGAATAAATTTGAATTGTAGCATTGTATTTAATCAAGTATGAAGTTTAAAAAAATGGTTAACCGGAAACTACATGGATAATGGATATCGTTGATAAAAATAAATCTTCATAAGTCACTTCTGAAAACACACTAGATGACACTTTATCCTGTAAGGTTTTTACAGTTACGCACAAAGGTGACCAATCCACCATCGTCAAACAGCAATTATCTACCCAGTACACATACTGTTGACATTAACCACACACCAGTTTCCACACTGGCCTCTAAAAGTTATGTAGCAGAACTGTTGAAAAACAATCTCGTAACAGTTCACAAATTGTTCACATAATATCACGTATCAGTTTTTATACTGTCGACATAAATTCACGTATCATACAAATATTGTTTTTCGACATAAATTCACGCATCATACAAACACTGTTCACCTAATGTCACGCACCAGTTCCTACCATACATATACTGTTCGCATAACGCTACGCATCAGTTCCTATACTGTCGATATAAATTCGCATTTCAATATGAATACTGTTCTCATAATGTCACGCATCAGTTTCTATACCGTCGACATGAAGTCACGTTTCATACCTTCACATCATGTTTAGTTGGCAATGCAAGTACAACAACATTGTTATCCTTTAGGACTCGGCTCACCCGCAGTGATTTACGTCTCTGAAAAATCAACCAGAATTACGTGAGATTTTAGCTGAGGTTTACTTTTGTATCTACACAAAGACACTTTAAATAGAATATTAGAGAAAATAAAGGAATGCACAATATGCTGTCGTTATCTTAATACCACAGATAATAGAGATATATCTTTAAATAAACCTATTCTGATACCTTGGTGACAATATTCTATACGGACAAGGAAACGTTGTGGACAGCAATATGGCACTACAACCCGAGGATCTATATCACAGGCTAATGTCAATATTGACACTAGAGTGTAGCCTTGGTTAGTATTTGTCCACTACAAGGAAGTAACCCAGATACACATATTAAGTGGAGTATAATTATCATCATTAATAAAGATTTCCTGGTGAATTTATCTATTCCTATTTAAAATACTGATACATACAGATATTTTCCTCACCAATTCGCATACTAAACAATCATCACATATGGACAAACTCAGACTAAGTTAAAACGAAAAATAAATGTTGGAACTAACATCAAAACAAAACAAATCACTTGGACCTCCCCCAAAAAACAACGAAGACTTGATAATTTGTCCCCAAGTGTAAGGTTTCGGTTATAGGTGCCTTCATGACAATTCCTTTTATCTTAGGAACGTATTTGATTATTACATTCTCAAACTCTATTGATAATATTTTTTCACCAGGAATTATTTTTTGTTTTGCATGGCACTGACCTGAGCTCAATTACTCAACAAATTCACACTGTAGCATACTTTTCTATTTTGACCTAACATGTCTGCCAATTGATAAAAATGTCTTATTTCCTCACATATTCCATAAAGGAGGTTCAGCTATCAATGAACTATAAAATCTCGATACACTTACATCACATATTCCATAAAGGAGGTTCATATATCAATGAACTATTCAATCAAATATCGATACACTTACATCACATATTCCATAAAGGAGGTTCAGATATCAATGAACTATAAAATCAAATCTCGATACACTTACATCACATATTCCATAAAGGAGGTTCAGCTATCAATGAACTATCAAATCTCTTAACACTTACATCACATATTCCATAAAGGAGGTTCGGATATTTATGAACTATCAAATTTCTATACACTTACATCACATATTCTATAAAGAAGGTTCAGATAATAATGAACTATCAAATCTCTATACACTTACATCACATATTCCATAAAGAAGGTTCAGATATTAATGAACTATAAAATCTCTATACACTTACATCAATTTTCTTTTTGAACGGATTTTTGATTTTTTTGTAGGATCTTTTTGGTACTTCATGCTCCACTTTTGTTTGCTAAAATTATTAAAATATGATAGTACAGTAAATTATCTATTATATGAGTGATAATAAATATTCTCTTTAAGTGTTGTATATACAATAACTTATATTCTACACAACTTCATAAAGTTGGTGCTGTATAGATGTCAAAATCTTTTACCCGAACACATTTTATCTGCTTAATAAAGTGTTATAACAATGACTCACGTTTGGCGTTGTGCACGACTAAACTTGCTCTGATGGAATTTTAGCAAGATTATATCTATCTACTGATCCAAAAGTCTGACTATTGAAACAAACGACTCTCACTAACGTGAAGTTGATTTGTATCTAAGTCATTTAGGTCATTTTTATAACACCCCAATAATTTATTTTCAATGCGTGAAACGTATACAGACAAGAAGTATATACCTCTATTATTTGTGTTTCTCTTAGTAGTGCGCTTGTTCCTTTCATCGGCGGCTCAGGGGACAGCACAGTCTCTTCCTCTTCCTGAACGTCTGAGATAGAGTTGACATGAGTACATAAAAGTACAATCTCGAGGCATTTAACACCAAAACATTCTCTCACATTCTTAAACAGCTCCTAGTGCTGTTTCCTCTGACAAGTATTTCATAACAACCGATGATATTTATCAAAAGTGAATAAAAACAAAAAGTATTGTGTAAATCTGGTAACAAGTGTCTTACCATCATAGGATACAATGGGACTACATGGGAATCCACGTCCGCGTTCCTCTGTTGCAGTCTGTTAAATAGAGCCATAGCACCACTAGTTAATAACAACACGCGACAAAATACTCAAATCATCGTAATTTAAACAGCAGAAAGGAAAGCATTAACACACAAAAGTTAAACACGTACAGTAAAATATTTCACTGGTGTACAGTATTTGTGGTATTGCATGTCGTTTTGTTTAAATACATGACAATTTACCTCCTGTTATCAAATATCTACTATAACAGCCATTTTCAAAAATAGCATGTGTTAAGTTTTCCTTTCATGCCAAATGGAAAAGTGATAGCGAAAGATACAAAAAACAACATTAGGAAGTTTACAGAAAAAGACAATCTGGAAACAAAAGTGTTAAAAATTGGTTAGTATTATAAACTTAAGCATTATTGGTATCATTTGTACTGTTTCATTTAGAAGTTAATCAACAAAAGAGTTTCTTCGACTTCATATATACATCCATACATATCCGTCTCACCGACAGTGCAACTCCCGTGAAATTGGAACAGCAGTTGATAAGCTTTCTGCCGAAAATATGAAATATACTGACCTGGCTAATGTGGGCTTCTTCTGGTATGGTTTTCTCCGGAGCTGATGACATCGAATTTTTCCTCTTTATTTTAAAGACTTTGAAGATTGTTTTTGAAAATGATTGCTTTTTCTGTCCGAATGATCCACTGACCTGAAATGTACATATCTTAGTTAAACACCCGTCATGGTAAATCTAAGGCTGTTATTTCCTCACATGTTTTAAGTAAATATGACAATATCTTTTGGTAATATCCATGTATGAGAACAGGAGAGAATATAAATGTAACACAGCTATGTATAAACGATGTATACGCGAACCAGGTACTGAAGTAATAGCGCAGGATGAAATCGATATATATAGTAATGAAATTGTGTCAGCATTACTAAATTCGGCTAAACAGTCTATACCTGAAGTAAAATTTGAAAAGCATCTAAAGCCATACTGGAATGAACAGCTGGCATTGTTTCACGATACCATGATAGGGGTCAGAGCGATATGGGCGAGGGATGGGAATCCACGAGATGTATTAAATGATAGTTACAGAGAGTACAAACAGGCTAAAACTGATTTCAGCAAGCGTTTGAGAAGTACATGACAGCGCAGTTTACAGAGATAGATAACTCTGGAGAAATTGACCAGCAATTATTTTAGCAACTATTAAAGAGCAAAACGCCAAAGAAATAATATGCTCAAACTGAGTTGAAGTACGACGGAGTCACTTATCGTAATCCAAACGAAATATTAGGAAAATGGGCATGCCATTTCGAAGATATATTTACTGATAAGGCAGACAATCGTTTCGATAACAATTCTCAGAGCGAGATATCAAAATATGTTAGCGACATTGAAATTGGGCTTTACAATGGAAAGGACAAGTAATTGGATGACCCTGTTACAGAGCGTGAAATCAAAAATAGATGTTGTAAATACAAAGTAAACAAAGCTGGAGGGATTAATAATATTGTGTATGAACACTTCAAGCACGGGAGTGAATTGCTATATAGTCACTTGTCGAAGTTATACAATGCTTTCATTAAGTCTCAACATATACCTGATGATTGGAAAAAAAGGCCTTATCATAACACTGTATAAGGGAAATGGTAAACCGAAAGATGACCTGAAAGGTTGAGGAGTTACCTGTAATATTCAAAAAAGATTGAAATGATTTTGTCAAAGAGATTCGATCCTGTCCTTAGCACGGATACTTTCCCAAACAGGCAACAATTAGCATATCAAAAGGGGTTATGTTGTCTGCTAACATCTTTAAATCTTCTAGAATGTATACGGTATAACACCTAGACAGGAAAAGACGTACATGTAGGATTTCTCGATAGGAATAAGACTTTCGACACCGTTTGGCATGCTGGGTTGCTTTTTAAACTGAACGAATTAGGAATAAATGTAATTCATTGAACATTATGAAAAATATGTAAACCAATGTACAAAGTAGTATTTTAGTGAACAGATTGAGATCAAGATGGGTAACAATGGAGCGCGGTATCTTACAGGGAAGTGCTCTTTCAGGAAAAATGTGTCTTGTTTTTATAAATGAATTGTTGAACAATATTGAAAAATGTGAGAAGGGTACAGTAATAGCAGATCTGCGAGTTAACATTCCCACACAAGAAGATGATATATGTGTAATTAGTACTAAATATTCTGATCTGCAATACATGCTTTCTATATGTGAAGAGTACAGTAAGAAATGGAGATTTACATTTTCTTCTGCTAAAAGTAAAATTGAAACTTTTTCCTGTAAAAGAAGAAATATTGAAGGTAAGACTCTGTATTTATATAATTGTGTTCTTCCGAATGTTGATGATATCGTCCATGTTGGTGGTGTTAATGCTGAACAGTAAATTTAATTCAATAGAGCGTACCTTACGTGCATGTAAGCAGAACCATGAGCATCATTCGATGTAGAGCCCATCCAAGTGCTTTGAATCCACTAACTATAAGTGGAATTATGAAATGAAAAGTGTATACTGCAGCCTTATATGGTTGTGAATTATGGTGATTATCCAGATCAGAAATATTAATGCTTGAAAGAGCACAACATTTCATCTTGAAAGCAATACAAGGTTTTGAGGCTAAAACCCGTACAGATATGTGTACAAGTCTACTTGGATGGACCAGTAAAGAATCATATATAGACACTAAGAAATTGTTGTCCCTAGGTGTGTTATGTAGATTAGATAAGACGAATGTGTCGTCTCGTGTATTCTTTACAAAATATTTTCTCGTTGATATAGAATCTAAATTAAGTTCAAATAGACAAGGGTTCGCAGTTGATGAACTAAGAATACTGCAAAAGTATAAATTGTTTGAAGTGTTTAATGATTTCATAACTAACTGTGCTTTTCCGTCTAAATGTATGTTGCGTGTTAAAGTAAAGAATGTCGTATACTCAGTAGAGGAATTAGCGTGGCGAGAAAGAATGGCCAATGATGGCGAGTATTCTAGATTTTCTCTTATCCACGATCATTTACTACCACATGTATTAAGGAGACTGGCGTTTAAATTCCCCGCCAAAAGAGAAGCTATACAATATGTCATGAAATTAATTGTAACTATCAGAGAGTGTGAGGGTGAAGAATTATGTCATAAATGTGGCTTTATGTACAGTGATATAGCCACCCATATAGTTCTACAATGTGATTTTACAGGAGAGTTAAGAGATAATTTATGGTGTGATATTATAAATATAAAAGACATAATGTTTAGTGTGTACTTACATTCCATGTCTGATTAAGATCTGTTTCATATCCTCATTGGAGGAAATGTGTGGCATGAGTTGAAATCATCGGAGTTAGATGACTTTCGCATAAAACCTGTAACTTGTATATTCAGAATGTGCAAACTATACTACAAATGATGTCTTAACCTAATCTTTATAATGTGTCAATTGTAACATTTTTCCTTCTTCTGTATTTCGTATGATGGCCATCTCTCTTAAGTAACTTAAGATAAGTTAAGGATCGTAGAGGGGAGTTAATAACAGCGTAACCCTTACTTTACAATACAATTTATTTTTTGAATTTTGTCAATCTTCAATGAATGCATATATGTATTGTTCTGTTTGTGAATCTTCGATTCGAAGGGAATAAAGAGAATAATAATCGCCAGTTGAAGTAAATGTCACCTTACTAAGTGTTTCAATTGTAGTTGTTAGGGCTCAGTCATGTTAAACACGATACAATGATTTGGTTTGGTTTGGTTTAACTTTGTTTAAAGTCCTATTAACAGCTAAGGTAATTTAAGAACGTACCTCCATGTGTGTAGTGTATGCGTGCTTGCGTGTGTGTATGTAAGAGACATGGTATGGTGGTGTGCTTACCTCCTTGTGATAGCGCGGATCTGATGCCGACTTTATAGTGCTATCTCATTGAAATGTCATGCAAGGCACCAAGCACAGCACTCCGCCCGGTCACATTATACTGACAACGGGTGAACCAGTTGTTGCCATTTCCCTTAATATTGAACGTTAAGCAGGGAATAACAACTACCATGTTTGAGGACTTTGATATGTCCCGGCCTGGGGATAGAACCCATTGTCTTCCCCACCTGGGCGAACGCTCAACATTAAGGCCAAAAGTGAGGTGTTGCCAAGCAAGGCGCTAGAAAAATGAAAAGGTAGTTTGAAGTAGAAAGAAATTTAAAGATCCCAAATATTGCAATGGGTGCAGCAGATTTATTTTGGTCGCTTTTGTATCCCCAAATAGAGGAGCCCAAAGCAAATACCCAATTCTGCAGGGGGTTACCCCATTAGTCGCCTCCTACGATACAAGCAGGTTTATGCTTTTCCCGAACCTCCACCTGCAGGGGTGTCGATACAATGGATACCTACATGAAATTGTGAACACCTGAGTGCACATGTACCCGTTATAACGTGTTACAGGAGAGCAGGCACAAAAACACTTACCTCGGATTGTATTCACAATGAAATACGAGCACGCTGCTTTCAATCGATACCACAAAAGTGTTAGGAATTGTGACCAGGAAGAAGTGTGTGTAATAAGAGAGAAAATATCGTCCTAAATTCAATATTGCGTTCATATGTTTACTTCCTTGATACATTTCTTTATATATGTGAACTGTATGCTTACATGTACAATAGTTTTCAATACTATAGAAACATCTCCATTGCGTCAACACACAGGACATCTTTAGCAACAGTGTCAAAACAAGGAAAATATACACAACGGCGTCATAACAAAAAAAAAAAGATAAACAGTGGCGTCAAAATGGAGAAAAAATAATGATGGCGTCAAAGCGAGGAAAAGAGATATACTATACCGTCAACACACAACGACAATATATACTATACCGTCAACACACAACGACAATATATACTACACCGTCAACACACAACGACAATATATATTATACTGTCAACACACAACCACAATATAAACTATACCGTCAACACACAACGACAATATATACTATACCGTCAACACACAACGACAATATATACTATACTGTCAACACACAACGACAATATATACTATACTGTCAACACACAACGACAATATATACTATACTGTCAACACACAACGACAATATATACTATACCGTCAACACACAACGACAATATATACTATACTGTCAACACACAACGACAATATATACTATACTGTCAACACACAACGACAATATATACTATACTGTCAACACACAACGACAATATATACTATACTGTCAACACACAACGACAATATATACTATACTGTCAACACACAACGACAATATATACTATACTGTCAACACACAACGACAATATATACTATACTGTCAACACACAACGACAATATATACTATACTGTCAACACACAACGACAATATATACTATACTGTCAACACACAACGACAATATATACTATACTGTCAACACACAACGACAATATATACTATACTGTCAACACACAACGACAATATATACTATACTGTCAACACACAACGACAATATATACTATACTGTCAACACACAACGACAATATATACTATACTGTCAACACACAACGACAATATATACTATACTGTCAACACACAACGACAATATATACTATACTGTCAACACACAACGACAATATATACTATACTGTCAACACACAACGACAATATATACTATACTGTCAACACACAACGACAATATATACTATACTGTCAACACACAACGACAATATATACTATACTGTCAACACACAACGACAATATATACTATACTGTCAACACACAACGACAATATATACTATACTGTCAACACACAACGACAATATATACTATACTGTCAACACACAACGACAATATATACTATACTGTCAACACACAACGACAATATATACTATACTGTCAACACACAACAACAATATATACTATACCGTCAACACACAACGACAATATATACTATACTGTCAACACACAACGACAATATATACTATACTGTCAACACACAACGACAATATATACTATACTGTCAACACACAACGACAATATATACTATACTGTCAACACACAACGACAATATATACTATACTGTCAACACACAACGACAATATATACTATACTGTCAACACACAACGACAATATATACTATACTGTCAACACACAACGACAATATATACTATACTGTCAACACACAACGACAATATATACTATACTGTCAACACACAACGACAATATATACTATACTGTCAACACACAACGACAATATATACTATACTGTCAACACACAACGACAATATATACTATACTGTCAACACACAACGACAATATATACTATACTGTCAACACACAACGACAATATATACTATACTGTCAACACACAACGACAATATATACTATACTGTCAACACACAACGACAATATATACTATACTGTCAACACACAACGACAATATATACTATACTGTCAACACACAACGACAATATATACTATACTGTCAACACACAACGACAATATATACTATACTGTCAACACACAACGACAATATATACTATACTGTCAACACACAACGACAATATATACTATACTGTCAACACACAACGACAATATATACTATACTGTCAACACATAACGACAATATATACTATACTGTCAACACACAACGACAATATATACTATACTGTCAACACACAACGACAATATATACTATACTGTCAACACACAACGACAATATATACTATACTGTCAACACACAACGACAATATATACTATACTGTCAACACACAACGACAATATATACTATACTGTCAACACACAACGACAATATATACTATACTGTCAACACACAACGACAATATATACTATACTGTCAACACACAACGACAATATATACTATACCGTCAACACACAACGACAATATATACTATACTGTCAACACACAACGACAATATATACTATACCGTCAACACACAACGACAATATATACTATACTGTCAACACACAACGACAATATATACTATACTGTCAACACACAACGACAATATATACTATACTGTCAACACACAACGACAATATATACTATACTGTCAACACACAACGACAATATATACTATACTGTCAACACACAACGACAATATATACTATACTGTCAACACACAACGACAATATATACTATACTGTCAACACACAACGACAATATATACTATACTGTCAACACACAACGACAATATATACTATACTGTCAACACACAACGACAATATATACTATACTGTCAACACACAACGACAATATATACTATACTGTCAACACACAACGACAATATATACTATACTGTCAACACACAACGACAATATATACTATACTGTCAACACACAACCACAATATATACTATACTGTCAACACACAACCACAATATATACTATACTGTCAACACACAACGACAATATATGCTATACTGTCAACACACAACCACAATATATACTATACTGTCAACACACATCAACAATATAAACTACACTGTCAACACACAACGACAATATATACTATACCGTCAACACACAACGACAATATAAACTACACCGTCAACACATAACAACAATATATACTATACCGTCAACACATAACAACAATATATATTATAATGTCAACACATAACAACAATATATATTATACTGTCAACACACAACCACAATATATACTATACTGTCAACACATAACTACGATATATACTATACCGTCAACACACAACGACAATATATACTATACTGTCAACACACAACGATGATATATACTATACTGTCAACACACAACGACAATATATACTATACTGTCAACACACAACGATGATATATACTATACTGTCAACACACAACGACAATATATACTATACTGTCAACACACAACGATGATATATACTATACTGTCAACACACAACGACAATATATACTATACTGTCAACACACAACGATGATATATACTATACTGTCAACACACAACGACAATATATACTATACTGTCAACACACAACGATGATATATACTATACTGTCAACACACAACGACAATATATACTATACTGTCAACACACAACGATGATATATACTATACTGTCAACACACAACGACAATATATACTATACTGTCAACACACAACGATGATATATACTATACTGTCAACACACAACGACAATATATACTATACTGTCAACACACAACGATGATATATACTATACTGTCAACACACAACGACAATATATACTATACTGTCAACACACAACGATGATATATACTATACTGTCAACACACAACGACAATATATACTATACTGTCAACACACAACGATGATATATACTATACTGTCAACACACAACGACAATATATACTATACTGTCAACACACAACGATGATATATACTATACTGTCAACACACAACGATGATATATACTATACTGTCAACACACAACGACAATATATACTATACTGTCAACACACAACGATGATATATACTATACTGTCAACACACAACGACAATATATACTATACTGTCAACACACAACGATGATATATACTATACTGTCAACACACAACGACAATATATACTATACTGTCAACACACAACGATGATATATACTATACTGTCAACACACAACGACAATATATACTATACTGTCAACACACAACGATGATATATACTATACTGTCAACACACAACGACAATATATACTATACTGTCAACACACAACGATGATATATACTATACTGTCAACACACAACGACAATATATACTATACTGTCAACACACAACGATGATATATACTATACTGTCAACACACAACGACAATATATACTATACTGTCAACACACAACGATGATATATACTATACTGTCAACACACAACGATGATATATACTATACCGTCAACACACAACGATGATATATACGATACCGTCAACACACAACGACAATATAGTTAATACCTTGCGACTTTCCCGGCTTGTGTTACTTGCACGTATACTGTCCTTGTCCGATTCACTACTCCTTCGCAATGGAAATCGGCACTGCGGGGGATGCTCATCAAACCAGGTGGAATCGCCTTAGTAGAAGTATAGTAAATGTACTTTTGTGAAGTCTTGTAAGCATATCATATTATATTTACATTCGGTGTTGCATTTGCCTATATGTCGTTAGTAAACCAAATTGCAGTATATGAGACTGTATACTACAAGTAACAGTGATACGGCCAGTGTAGGAAAACAGCTGGTACAATATAAACAAACATGGCCGCCCGATACTTACGGTATCAATAGGCTTATAGTCGGAAAACATTCTTGGTTCGTTAGCATTTAGCAATTTAGGTCATCACAAAAAAAATAAAGCAACTTGACAAATTATGCCAATATAAATTTATTATAAGATGTGTAGGTACCATAAAATCATTGTAAGCGCCATCCTAGATACGAAATTACCAAGTTTGTCAACGTCATCACACAGGGGATTGGTTTCGAGATTTTGAGTTATGCATAACATCAGTGAATAACCACAACACTAAAATTCAGCATTTCTAAAACCTTGTTAAAGTCGAGGGTATCGAAAAGGTTTTAAAATGTGTATTAATACCTTTTTAAGTGTTGTGGTTTTTCAGTGATGTCATCCATTACTCAAAATCACGAAACCGAACCCCTGTGAACGTCGTCTGCTAGCGATGCTAATCTGACCGATTAGACATGGAATCTATTTCAAACGAAATGTCCTTGGAATCGTTATCACCTACTGAAAGGACCACTTTAATTAAACGTTTCCGAGTATATATGCTTCTGAAAATAACGTAATATTTCAGTCGAAGGAAACATAAGCGTTTCCGAGGAAACCAATCAAGTCCGTTCAGCGCCGCATCACTTCAAAATACATGTAATCTATCAATGCGCGAAAAACAGCTTTGATTTTGAACAAGCAGAAGTTATGCAATCATTAACAATTTTTCAACATAAACACACTCATATGAAATAAATAATAAAGTTAAGTTTGTGTTCAAACAATTTTATGTGCGTGTGATTTTCAATGACACATGGGACTATATTATTTCTTCTGGAAATGTCGGCTGTTCTGGGATTTGAACTTACTGACGTCACTGATATGATAAGCGGGAAATTCAAATGTATTTTTGCTTCAGTTACTATACAAAACAAACTATATACATATAAATGTAAATATAAGCATTGAACTGTTACCAGATGTAGTATACAGTCGATATGAATGCAATTTGGGTGACAGATAAATATTCATGTCGCCCGGTATCAAAAGATGTAAGAGATTTCAACGCCATATGAAATAACGTGTTTTATTGCCAATTTTTCGGAAATTAAAAAAGAATCACCTTCTCTCTGGCCATCTGAAAGGGGGTTGGAAGCTGCTGGTTCTTGGTATGATCTAGATTGCCATGCTTTTGTCATTGTATCTGAAATATTCATTGATGTACCATTTTGATGCTGGAAGCATTGCCATATGTAAAAATGACTATATTGTGTGCATAATATATAAGCACTATTAACACATTTGCAAAGAAATACACAGTCCAAAAATGCCCGGCAGTGAATTTTCAGTATAGGAGAATTACTTGCGCTCAAGATAAATTCTGTCAGTAGTCCAGATAATTTTCGCATAAACAGTGTATTATATTAACCGTGTTCCTAATTTTAATACAATTGATAATGTAACAATAATGTCGTGTTTACATGGTATAATACATATTGTAGCACAATCATGACAACACTTTAATATTTCACTATGAAATATATACAACAAAATGTCCGTGTCAAAGCTTGAAAATATCCAGTTTTCTACTGCAAGATAGTCTATCTGACAAGATAGTCTATCTGACAAGATTATCTGACAAGATAGTCTATCTGACAAGATAGTCTATCCTTTCCAACGATAAATATCGTATAACAGAAATAAATTTCAGTTTGAGTGAACAACTCTCATGTGAAACTTTATTCTTATACAATACATATAGACATGCACACGCTTCGATTAGGGCTTCAATTACCATAGTGGCCAGAGGGTCGGAGGTCACTAGCGGAACTGCTTAGGGCCATAATGGGGGCGCTCTTAGCCGCATTGGACATCCCTGAAACACAAATAGGCTGTGGTTATCTATCTACGGTCTTTTAAAAGTATAATTGTGAGTGTGTAACTATTGTGAAATGTATAGGGAAATCGTGACAACTACATGGTTACAACACAATTTTGATAGTGACCCGATGTAACAAGAGCGATGTGGTGTCTCATACAGCCGCTATTGTATTTCTCTCCATTATTTTACTCAGACTGCAATGTATTAAGTAATTACGCGCTTAATGCTGTTTGTCGCCTTAATCTTTATATACTGTAGTTGAAATGCGATGAAAGGATCGCGCCGAAACGAAAACATTTTCATCGACAAAAAAGAGTGCTATGCTTATTGGCTTAACGTCGAAATTAGTAACAAACATGTTCTTTGTACGTTTGTTTTGTATTATGGAACCCGAGAGGTATTTCATTTGCATGAAAAATTGAAGCATTTTCTTTTACTTTTACAACCAATACATTTTGCGGATTAAGAGTGATTTCAAGCTTTTTTTTAAATTAAATTTATCAAATGTCGTTACATATTACTAACGTGTTGCTGTCGTGTCGTCCATACAGTAGCTTTCAGTGTCGACATACGACTGCTGCAGGCCCGACACACCGCTGTCAACGCTCCGGGTTTCATTCCCACCAGTTTTGCCTCGCAGTGATGTGCCGGTAGGATCTATGAGGAAACAGGAGTCTTCATTGGAATCCAATATTCCACTATCTGAGCTCCTAAGTCTTGCCACTGTATTGTTTTGTTTAGAGTACAGTTTTATGAAACTACTGATATTTTGTTGACAAAAATACATAATGCCATTTAAAATAGAGGATTACAACATTTTAATAATCGAAAGAGAAATAAATATAACCCCTGTCAAATACGATGTAAGAAAAATAAGGAAACATTAATTAAGTCTATTTAAAATATTTGATTAGATTTGTAGTTGGGCTACTGATAGTTAAGACAGTTGTACCTTTAGTTTGCTCTGTCGTGTGTTGTTTCTCCAACAGATTGACCATGTCTGTGAATCCATTCCTCCTTGCAATATCTCTGGGTGTCTCGTGGTTCCTGTTACACTTGAGGCAGGCCGAAACCAAACATGGAATCTGAAGCAGCTCGTTCGTCGACTGTAATAAATTCGTATCGGCACAGAAATGAAGAAGGGTTGGCCATTCACTGTCGCTGTCTTTACCTGAAAAAATCAAAACAGAGTTGAACAGGATACCGAAGAGTAAAACAAAACATAATCTGAATTTGAGCACGCGAACGGTTGAACGGTTCCATGCATACGGGACAAGGTGTTCCTGAAGTGTAAGTGGTTAAATGAATATGGGACAAGGTGTCCGTGAGGGTAAGTGGTTAAATGAATACGGGAGAAGGTGTTCCTGAAGTGTAAGTGATTAAATGAATACGGGACAAGGTGTTCCTGACGTGTAAGTGGTTAACTGGATACGGGACAAGGTGTTCCTGAAGGGTAAGTGGTTAAATGAATACGGGACAAGGTGTTCCTGAAGTGTAAGTGGTTAAATGAATACGGGACAAGGTGTTCCTGAGGGGTAAGTGGTTAAATGAATACGGGACAAGGTGTTCCTGAGGGGTAAGTGGTTAAATGAATACGGGACAAGGTGTTCCTGAGGGGTAAGTGGTTAAATGAATACGGGACAAGGTGTTCCTGAGGGGTAAGTGGTTAAATGAATACGGGACAAGGTGTTCCTGAGGGGTAAGTGGTTAAATGAATACCGGACAAGGTGTTCCTGAAGTGTAAGTGGTTAAATGAATACGGGACAAGGTGTTCCTGACGTGTAAGTGGTTAAATGAATACGAGACAAGGTGTTCCTGAAATGTAAGTAATTAAATGAATACCGGACAAGGTGTTCCTGAAGTGTAAGTGGTTAAATGAATACGGGACAAGGTGTTCCTGAAGGGTATGTGGTTTAATGAATACGGGACAATGTGTTCCTGAAGTGTAAGTGGTTAAATGAATATGGGACAAGGTGTTCCTGAGAGATAAGTGGTTAAATGAATACGGGTCAAGGTGTTCCTGAAGGGTATGTGGTTTAATGAATACGGGACAACGTGTTCCTGAAGTGTAAGTGATTAAATGAATCCCGGACAAGGTGTTCCTGAGAGATAAGTGGTTAAATGAATACCGGACAAGGAGTTCCTGAAGTGTAAGTGGTTTAATGAATACGGGACAACGTGTTCCTGAAGTGTAAGTGATTAAATGAATCCCGGACAAGGTGTTCCTGAATTGTAAGTGGTTAAATGAATATGGGACACCTGAAGTGTAAGTGATTTAATGCATACGGGACAAGGTGTTCCTAACGTGTAAGTGGTTAAATGAATATGAATACGGGACAATGTGTACCTGAAGTGTAAGTGGTTAAATGAATACGGAACAAGAAGTTCCTGACGTGTAAGTGGTTAAATGAATACGAGACAATGTGTTCCTGAAATGTAAGTGATTAAAGGAATACCGGACAAGGTGTTCCTGAATTGTAAGTGGTTAAATGAATACCGGACAAGGAGTTCCTGAAGTGTAAGTGGTTTAATGAATACGGGACAATGTGTACCTGAAGTGTAAGTGGTTAGATGAATACGGGACAAGATGTTCCTGACGTGTAAGTGGTTAAATGAATACGGGACAAGGTGTTAAATGAATACGGGACAAGGTGTTCCTGAAGTGTAAGTGGTTAAATGAATACGGGACAAGATGTTCCTGACGTGTAAGTGGTTAAATGAATACGAGACAATGTGTTCCTGAAATGTAAGTGATTAAATGAATACCGGACAAGGTGTTCCTGAAGTGTAAGTGGTTAAATAAATACGGGACAAGGTGTTGCTGAAATGTAAGTGATTAAATGAATACGGGACAAGGTGTTTCTGAAATGTAAGTGATTAAATGAATACGGGACAAGGTGTTGCTGAAATGTAAGTGATTAAATGAATACGGGACAAGGTGTTTCTGAGGGGTATGCGGTTTTATGAATACGGGACAAGGTGTTCCTGAATTGTAAGTGGTTAAATGAATACGGGACAAGGTGTTCCTGACGTGTAAGTGGTTAAATGAATACGGGACAAGGTGTTCCTGAAGTGTAAGTGGTTTAATGAATACGGGACAAGGTGTTCCTGACGTGTAAGTGGTTAAATGAATACGGGACAATGTGTTTCTGAAATGTAAGTGGTTAAATGAATACTTGATAAGGTTTTCCTGAAGGGTATGTGGTTTAATGAATACGGGATATGTGTTCCTGAAGTGTAAGTGCTTAAATGAATACGGGACAAGGTGGTCCTGAAGTGTAAGTGGTTAAATGAATACGGGACAAGGTGTTCCTGAAGTGTAAGTGGTTTAATGAATACGGGACAAGGTGTTCCTGACGTGTAAGTGGTTAAATGAATACGGGACAATGTGTTTCTGAAATGTAAGTGGTTAAATGAATACTTGATAAGGTTTTCCTGAAGGGTATGTGGTTTAATGAATACGGGATATGTGTTCCTGAAGTGTAAGTGCTTAAATGAATACGGGACAAGGTGGTCCTGAAGTGTAAGTGGTTAAATGAATACGGGACAAGGTGTTCCTGAAGTGTAAGTGGTTAAATGAATATGGGACAAGGTGTTCCTGAAGTGTAAGTGGTTAAATGAATACGGGACAAGGTGTTCCTGACGTGTAAGATTAAATGAATACGGGACAAGGTGTTCCTGACGTGTAAGTGGTTAAATGAATACGGGACAAGGTGTTCCTGACGTATAAGATTAAATAAATACGAGACAAGGTGTTCCTGACGTATAAGTGGTTAAATGAATATGGGACAAGGTGTTCCTGAGGGGTAAGTGGTTAAATGAATACGGGACAAGTTGTTCCTGACGTGTAAGTGGTTAAATGAATACGGGACAAGGTGTACCTAAAGTGTAAGTGATTAAATGAATACGGGACAAGGTGGTCCTGACGTGTAAGTGGTTAAATGAATATGGGACAAGGTGTTCCTGAGGGGTAAGTGGTTAAGTGAATATGGGACAAGGTGTTCCTGAGGGTTAGTGGTTAAATGAATACCGGACAAGGTGTTCCTGAGAGATAAGTGGTTAAATGAATACGGGGCAAGGTGTTCCTGACGTGTAAGTGGTTAAATGAATACGGGACAAGGTGTTCCTGACGTGTAAGTGGTTAAATGAATATGGAACAAGGTGTTCCTGAGGGGTAAGTGGTTAAATGAATATGGGACAAGGTGTTCCTGAGGGTTAGTGGTTAAATGAATACCGGACAAGGTGTTCCTGAGAGATAAGTGGTTAAATGAATACGGGACAAGGTGTTCCTGACGTGTAAGTGGTTAAATGAATACGGGACAAGGTGTACCTAAAGTGTAAGTGATTAAATGAATACGGGACAAGGTGGTCCTGACGTGTAAGTGGTTAAATGAATATGGGACAAGGTGTTCCTNTTAAGTTGTTAAATGTATACGGGACAAGGTGTTCCTGAAGTGTAAGTAGTTTAATGAATACGGGACAAGGTGTTCCTGAAGTGTAAGTGGTTAAATGAATACGGGACAAGGTGTTCCTGACGTGTAAGTGGTTAAATGAATACGGGACAAGGTGTTCCTGAAGGGTATGCGTTTTTATGAATACGGGACAAGGTGTTCCTGAAGGGTATGCAGTTTTATGAATACGGGACAAGGTGTTCCTGAATTGTAAGTGGTTAAATGAATACGGGACAAGGTGTTCCTGAATTGTAAGTGGTAAAATGAATACGGGACAAGGTGTTCCTGAAGGGTATGCGGTGATTGGACAACATCCACCAACTAACTTTATGTCAAATAAAATTAATATTCCGTCCTCATTGCAAGATCATGGATAGTGACAACGAAACAACAAAGTGCTATTATAAGCTTTATAAGACAGTGTAACATAATTCCTGGTGAGATCTATAACGACTATAAGACAGTGTAACATATTTCCTGATGAGATCTATTACGACTATAAAACAGTGTAGCATATTTCCTGATGAGATCTATAACGACTATAAAACAGTGTAGCATATTTCCTTATGAGATCTATAACGACTATAAGACAGTGTAACATAATTCCTGATGAGATCTATAACGACTATAAGACAGTGTAACATATTTCCTTATGAGATCTATAACGACTATAAAACAGTGTAGCATATTTCCTGATGAGATCTATAACGACTATAAAACAGTGTAGCATATTTCCTGATGAGATCTATAACGACTATAAGACAGTGTAACATAATTCCTGATGAGATCTATAACGACTATAAAACAGTGTAGCATATTTCCTGATGAGATCAATAACGACTATAAGACAGTGTAACATATTTCCTGATGAGATCTATAACGACTATAACACAGTGTAACATATTTCCTGATGAGATCTATAACGACTATAACACAGTGTAACATATTTTCTGATGAGATCTATAACGACTATAACACAGTGTAACATATTTCCTGATGAGATCAATAACGACTATAACACAGTGTAATATATTTCCTGATGAGATCTATAACGACTATAAGACAGTGTAACATATTTCCTGATGAGATCTATAACGAATATAAGACAGTGTAACATAATTCCTGATGAGATCTATAACGACTATAAAACAGTGAAGCATATTTCCTGATGAGATCTATAACGACTATAAAACAGTGTAACATATTTCCTGATGAGATCTATAACGACTATAAAACAATGTAGCATATTTCCTGATGAGATCTATAACGACTATAAGACAGTGTAACACATTTCCTGATAAGATCTATAACGACTATAACACAGTGTAACATATTTCCTGATGAGATCTATAACGACTATAAAACAGTGTAGCATATTTCCTAATGAGATCTATAACGACTATAAGATAGTGTAACATATTTCCTGATGAGATCTATAACGACTATAAGACAGTGTAACATATTTCCTGATTAGATCTATAACGACTATAAAACAGTGTAGCATATTTCCTGATGAGATCTATAACGACTATAAGACAGTGTAACATATTTCCTGATGAGATCTATAACGACTATATGACAGTGTAACATAATTCCTGATGAGATCTATAACGACTATAGGACAGTGAAACATAATTCCTGATGAGATCTATAACGACTATAAGACAGTGTAACATAATTCCTGATGAGATCTATAACGACTATAAAACAGTGTAGCATATTTCCTGATGAAACCACGATAACGACTATAAAAAAGTGTTACATATTTCCTGATGAAACCACGATAACGACTATAAAACAGTGTTACATATTTCCTGATGAAACCACGATAACGACTATAAAACAGTGTAGCATATTTCCTGATGAGATCTATAACGACTATGAAACAGTGTAACATATTTACTGATGTACCTGTACCTGTTATCGGGTGTAATACTTGTACCTGTTATCGGGTGTAATACTTGTACCTGTTATCGGGTGTAATACTTGTACCTGTTATCGGTTGTATACTTGTACCTGTTATCGGATTCTACCTGTTATCGGATGTATACTTGCACCTGTTATCGGGTGTATACCTGTACCTGTTATCGGGTGTAATACTTGTACCTGTTATCGGGTGTATACTTGTACCTTTATCGGGTGTATACGTGTTTCTGTTATCGGGTGTATACTTGTTTCTGTTATCGGGTGTATACGTGTTTCTGTTATCGGGTGTATACTTGTTTCTGTTATCGGGTGTATACGTGTTCCTGTTATCGGGTGTATACGTGTTTCTGTTATCGGGTGTATACTTGTTTCTGTTATCGGGTGTATACTTGTTTCTGTTATCGGGTGTATACGTGTTCCTGTTATCGGGTGTATACTTGTTCCTGTTATCGGGTGTATACGTGTTCCTGTTATCGGGTGTATACGTGTTTCTGTTATCGGGTGTATACTTGTTTCTGTTATCGGGTGTATACGTGTTCCTGTTATCGGGTGTATACGTGTTTCTGTTATCGGGTGTATACTTGTTTCTGTTATCGGGTGTATACGTGTTCCTGTTATCGGGTGTATACGTGTTTCTGTTATCGGGTGTATACTTGTTTCTGTTATCGGGTGTATACGTGTTCCTGTTATCGGGTGTATACGTGTTTCTGTTATCGGGTGTATACTTGTTTCTGTTATCGGGTGTATACGTGTTCCTGTTATCGGGTGTATACGTGTTTCTGTTATCGGGTGTATACTTGTTTCTGTTATCGGGTGTATACGTGTTCCTGTTATCGGGTGTATACGTGTTTCTGTTATCGGGTGTATACTTGTTTCTGTTATCGGGTGTATACGTGTTCCTGTTATCGGGTGTATACGTGTTTCTGTTATCGGGTGTATACTTGTTTCTGTTATCGGGTGTATACGTGTTCCTGTTATCGGGTGTATACGTGTTTCTGTTATCGGGTGTATACTTGTTTCTGTTATCGGGTGTATACGTGTTCCTGTTATCGGGTGTATACGTGTTTCTGTTATCGGGTGTATACTTGTTTCTGTTATCGGGTGTATACTTGTTTCTGTTATCGGGTGTATACGTGTTCCTGTTATCGGGTGTATACTTGTTCCTGTTATCGGGTGTATACTTGTTTCTGTTATCGGGTGTATACGTGTTCCTGTTATCGGGTGTATACGTGTTCCTGTTATCGGGTGTATACTTGTTTCTGTTATCGGGTGTATACTTGTTTCTGTTATCGGGTGTATACGTGTTCCTGTTATCGGGTGTATACTTGTTCCTGTTATCGGGTGTATACTTGTTTCTGTTATCGGGTGTATACTTGTTTCTGTTATCGGGTGTATACGTGTTCCTGTTATCGGGTGTATACGTGTTCCTGTTATCGGGTGTATACTTGTTTCTGTTATCGGGTGTATACTTGTTTCTGTTATCGGGTGTATACTTGTTTCTGTTATCGGGTGTATACTTGTACCTGTTATCGGGTGTATACTTGTTCCTGTTATCGGGTGTATACTTGTTCCTGTTATCGGGTGTATACGTGTTCCTGTTATCGGGTGTATACGTGTTTCTGTTATCGGGTGTATACTTGTTTCTGTTATCGGGTGTATACTTGTACCTGTTATCGGGTGTATACTTGTTTCTGTTATCGGGTGTATACTTGTTCCTGTTATCGGGTGTATACGTGTTCCTGTTATCGGGTGTATACTTGTTCCTGTTATCGGGTGTATACGTGTACCTGTTATCGGGTGTATACGTGTTTCTGTTATCGGGTGTATACGTGTTTCTGTTATCGGGTGTATACGTGTTTCTGTTATCGGGTGTAAACTTGATAATAAATAGTCAAAATGTCATGAAAAACTGGCCCTGAACTTCATCGAATTCGTTAACATTCAAACGAAGAATCTAAATCATTACATGCAATTTGAGTATTTTCATATCAATCGCTCATGGACTTCAATTAATAAAAACACTATACCACATAGGTGTTTCACTTCTACATAAAAAACATCTGTCATACAATAAAAAAAAAATGATATATATGCTTGAACACAAGAATTGTTTTAAAAGATAAGGAGAAATTAGTAATACATTTACATTTATATGTAAATAATCAAAACACTATGTCACGTTATTTATATATATGTGTCTGTTTTTATTTTCAATTGTAGAACACTATAACACTGTAATAAAAATCCTCCCTGAATTAGCTGTACACATTAATTATAATTGTATAATTGTATTTACCTGCGTCCTCTTTCATCATTAGCTCCGTGAAATGTTCGGTCACTCTCAATCGTCGGCACTTCCCGGACAAATACTGATCTAGTTGTTCATGATCTACATACGGTATCCTCAAAGCCTCACACAGTAGGTATACCGGGTTCGTCTCCTTCTCCAGAATGTCATGTATGATATCCAGACCGGACGGTGGATCCGGACTTGAGGATTCGGAAGACTTGTTGTTTCTTTGATTCAAGGTTTCGTTAGAAAGTTGAGTCTGCTGAACGTTATTTTGGGATTTACAGTCAAATTCGCACTCCATTGAACCGAAACTTTGATGATTACTGACGGCGAAAAATTTAATGCCGTTGTCATGAATAAGATTTTCTGGTAAATAAAAAAAAAGGAAGTTTGATAAATAAACATTTTTAACGTTTAAAGAGCCATTGAAATATCAGATGAGTAGTACACTGACACACATATATTATAGTTGCATAAATCTTGATAAATGTTATTATATTTCTTTTTAATAAGTTCATAATGCCATGAATATCAATCAAATGACAGAGAAAAACAGGACGTCTTATTGTGTAAATACCCACTGTGTATCCTAGCCTTGTACACGGCCTTGTGGATTTCTTCAGTTGGTATGTTTTCTCCTGAATCTAAAGCCAACATCACTTCCGATTCAGCTCTCCGCTCTAGCAGAATCAATATCTCTTTGTATTCATCTTCCTTAAAAAATACACAATCAAAAATGTCATTAGAGTTTTAATACAAACTTCTATACATACGTATCTAGCCTAGCGAGTTTGGGTCACTATTTCAAAGATACAAGGAATTTTCCCCACATAAACATCGCATGTCATAGTTTAATTACTTCTGTTTACCTGCTAGTTGTGATTTACTAGTATATCATCTTTATTTACTTGTTTATCATGACAGATGTACCTCACTGCCAGGAAGTTTCATGACGTCATGAAGGGCGTTTATCTGGCGGGCTGGCGGCAAAGTGTCATAGTCAACGTTATTCTCGCCTTCCATGGACGCTCTGTCCTCAGAGCTTGTTTTGGGCACCAGTTCGAACAGGGGATCTTCCGCACAACTTTCTTCATCGTCAATTTCATCCCCACCATGCAGATTCTCATACATATTTATGATGGTCAGCAAGAGACCCTTGACCGAGTCCCGGGTTTGTTGTGGACAGTAACAAACCCACTTTAGGAGTCGGCTCTGGGGAAAATGTCTCGTCACAGATTCATGAAATTCAGTTTCACTTGTGCCAAGTAGTATGGCTAATGAATGTACGGTACTGCATCTTTGAAAATTTTCAATGGAATCCAACACAAGAAAATCCGGACTGACTAGAGCTAGGTTGACGTCATATTTGGAAGTCTCACGCCAGGGAGCGCGTATCTCGTGCAGCTCCGTGGGTATGCTATACTGAGCCTCGCTTAGCTTCTTCTGTAGAAATGATCCCCAAGAACATCCATCCGATTCAACGTAATGTATGACAGCCTTGCCGATAACAGAGGAAGCCATGGTGCTGCTTCTGTAACAGGAAGTCAAGCCGTTTAACAGTATGAGGATCCCACATAGCAATGCATTCTTAACCAACCAATTCTAACTAACTACATTTAACTTATGAGAACCAGGGATGAGTCGTAAGTGGACGAAATGGCGAAATCGTGCAACAAAAAGCTTACTTCCTTCGTAGCACTATAGATATTTACACAGGACAGTGATATTTATATATCTGACTTTTACATAGAGACACTAACGAAGCTTAGTAACTATATAGTATCAAAGCAAAACACTAACGAAGCCTAGTAGCTATACAATATCAAAGAAAAACACTAACGAAGCCTAGTAACTATATAGTATCGTAGCAAAACACTAACGAAGCCTAGTAACTATACAGTATCGTAGCAAAACACTAACGAAGCCTTGTAACTATACAGTATCGTAGCAAAACACTAACGAAGCCAAGTCACTATATAATATCAAAGCAAAACACTAACGAAGCCTAGTAACTATATAGTATCATAACAAAACACTAACGAAGCCTAGTAACTGTATAGTATCTTAGCAAAAACTAACGAAGCCTAGTAACTATATGGTATCAAAGCAAAAACTAACGAAGCCTAGTAACTATGTTGTATCATAGCAAAACACTAACGAAGCCTAGTAACTATTTAGTATCATAGCAAAACACTAACGAAGCCTAGTTGCTATAGTAACTATATAGTATCAAAGCAACACACAAACGAAGCCTAGTACCTATAGTAACTATATAGTATAAAAGCAACACACAAACCACGCCTAGTAACTATAGAAACTATATAGTATCATTGCAAAACACTAACGAAGCCCAGTTGCTATAGTAACTATATAGTATCAAAGCAAAACACTAACGAAGCCTAGTAACTATGTAGTATCATAGCAAAACACTAACGAAGCCTAGTAACTATATAGTATCAAAGCAACACACAAACTAAGCCTAGTAACTATATAGTATCAAAGCAACAACCAAACGAAGCCTAGTAACTATAGTAACTATATAGTATCAAAGCAAAACACTAACAAAGCCTAGTAACTTTATAGTATCAAAGCAAAACACTAACGAAGCCTGGTAACTATGTAGTATCATAGCAAAACACTAACGAAGCCTAGTTGCTATAGTAACTATATAGTATCAAAGCAACACACAAACGAAGCCCAGTAACTATATAGTATCAAAGCAAAACACTAACAAAGCCTAGTAACTTTATAGTATCAAAGCAAAACACTAACGATGCCTAGTAACTATATAGTATCAAAGCAACACACAAACCACGCCTAGTAACTATAGTAACTATATAGTATCAAAGCAAAACACTAAAGCCTAGTAACTATATAGTATCAAAGCAACAACCAAACGAAGCCTAGTAACTATAGTAACTATATAGTACCAAAGCAAAACACTAACGAAGCCTAGTAACTATATAATATCAAAGCAAAACACTAACGAAGCCTAGTAACTGTGTAGTATCATAGCAAAACACTAACGAAGCCTAGTTGCTATAGTAACTATATAGTATCAAAGCAACACACAAACCACGCCTAGTAACTATAGTAACTATATAGTATCAAAGCAAAACACTAAAGCCTAGTAACTATATAGTATCAAAGCAAAACACTAACGAAGCCTAGTAACTATATAGTATCATAACAAAACACTTACGAAGCCTAGTAACTATATAGTATCGTAGCAAAACACTAACGAAACCTAGCAACTATATAGTATCAAAGCAAAACACTAACGAAGCCTAGTAACTATATAGTATCGTAGCAAAACACTAACGAAGCCTAGTAACTATATAGTATCATAGCAAAACACTAACGAAGCCTAGTAACTATACGGTATCATAACAAAACACTAACGAAGCCTAGTATCTTAGCAACAAAATACACAATGTAGGTACACTAGGCTCGACAAGCAGTCCAGTTGACTTTGATCGGGGGATAACTGGCCATTAAAATAATTCTTTCTGATCGCCGTGTTAGTGTTTCCTCATTTGTCCAGCTTTCGTTTCTCTTCTTTGAGTAAATATGTTTAGTAAAACCAAAAACCAACATGAGACAGAGTTGTGGTAATCCCTAACTATGCGGAAGTATAGATTTTGTACATAAAAACACTACTCATTTCTTAAATGATCAACACTTTAAATGTCCCTTCTTAATGGAAATATCACAGTTAGAACCAATCATATTTAATGTGATCTTTAAACACAAGTAGGTGATCTGTACTTGGATGACCCTTCCTCATGCCAAAACTTTTAATGTATCTTTCCATTATCGATGATATAAGTGGCTAATAAAGGATTTTGTAAATACAGATACTGTGGGACTTTCTATGAGTTTTAAAATATTAGTATATCTACACTCATTTCTGTCTCTCACCTTTTATCTGTGTAATTAGTAGGGAAGCTATACCCGCGGCGTCCTCCTCCGTCAGACTACCTGTAGAAATAAGACGACCTTTAAACGACACACCTGGCTGATGTCTTTAGCTTCCTCTTTGTACGGCAATACATATCTTGCCCCATTTACATATTAGTAACTTCGGTGTCTGTTACAGACATCACAGCCCACAATAAACAGGAAGACTTTTGCCATTCGTGTATCAACTAATAAAAACCTATTATGGCTTTCCTAAGTAATACGGATTATATATTTCCAGTTAAACTAGTGCCGTGTTGATACACAAAAAACGGTGGGAAAGTAGACATGAAAGTTTAAAGGAGTCACGGATGAAAAGGAACACTTCACAGACACATTTATAAAGATTATGCAATCTATCAATTGAAAGTCCCATATAATAACATTATATTGTTTATTTCAGATACTCCGCAAAAACCATGAGTACTTGAAGGTGTTTTTCTCCTAACAAGTAAATATACCTTCTTCAAAATGCATGAATTGTTTTTTCGAAATTAAAAGCGCAGTAACTGAGAGATTTTTTTTTTATTTCACGGCTTATGGTAATGAATTCGAGAAACATACCCCGTGTTACATAACTTGCGTGCTGAAAGCGTCTGAAACCTTAATGAAACAGAAGAAGGTGGAACACAATTGACAAGGCTGTTATGTTATCAAGCCCAGGTGGCATTTTCTCTTGATAAAGGTTTATATTACAAACACGCACTAGGTGTGGACAAAATCGGTATACATTACCCAAGGAAATGATTGGTTTAGTTTGGTTTGGTTTATTAATGTTTAACGTTCTATCAACAGCTATGCTTATTGAAGGACGGCCTCCCCTGTGAGCAAGATGCATATGTGTAGTATACATGTATGTGTATGTATTTTGGGAAGCTGCGATATGTTCGTGTCTGTCTCCTTGTGATAGCGCGGAACGGATGCCGACTTTATAGTGCGATCTCACTGAAACATACTGCCGAAGACACCCAGCAAGACATCCCATCCGGTCACATTATATTAACAACGGGCGAACCAGTGGTCCCACTCCTAAATTGCTGAGTGTTAAGCAGGAGTAGAAACTACCATATTTACATATCTAGACTCTGGTATGTCTCGGCCAGGGGACAGAACCCAAAGCCTTCCTCACAGGGGTGGACACTCAACTAAAGGCCAAAAGCAAGGCATTTTCAAGGAAGAAGAAAGTTGTTTAGAAAGAAGAGAAAATGTAAAATCCCAAATTAAGTCGCCTCTTACGATCATGCAATGGGGGCAGCAGGTACAATTCATACGCCCTACCTGCAGGGAGCCAATGACAGACAGAACCGCTGATATAATGTTAATTGAGGATGTTTGTCTTTTAAAGCAAATACATATCCAATACGTAAAATACTGATACATAAAACTACTGTTAAGTATGTTACTGTGTTGATGTTTAAAAAAATATAAATGACGATGAATGTGATTAATATGCACGTGATGTTATATCATCGTCACGTGATCGAACATCTCTAAACATCTTTGTGGAGTAAAATATGTATGTTTTTGTTGTCTCCAAGGAAAACCAATTTAATTAAAATCAGATCTCTCGTTACACTACGTAACGTAGTGTAATGAGATATCTGGTTTTAATTAGATTGCAAGGATAACATGTATTGGATGATGGAACCAGTCGGAAGAAATGTTTGACCATCAGAAAGATCTTGTTAAGTAGTGATGTAAGACAAGATGGGAAAAAACAAAAAACGAGACTTTGATTAGAACTCAAAATCGATGAAACTAGGACAAAATATGAGCAGAAGAAAGATTTACCCATATAGCATTAACAAACCGGTAGAAGGAGAATACGATCAGCCATCAGATAGGATACGCGTGTTATTCTTCATTGACGACACCCTTCATAAGTATATTAAATCCTGGTATAATTGTGAGAAAGTAATATTAGACTGTAGACATAAGTAGAATAGAAATGGTCCGTTCCAGGTGGTCAATTCAAAAAAGTGAATCCGAAAATGAATGTGGTTAAAATGCCACCCAAAACTAAGATATTACTAAACCAAAGAAGAGAACGTAATCAACTCTGTATACCTACAGGCCATTGTCTTGGTCATCCCATCTTATTTTATCAATTTCAAAATTACAATGCAAAAAAAAAGCGTTCAATCCCAATTGTTGAGGAGAGTGTTAATGATGTCTGTTTTAATTATCATACAAATCTGTGAAGGGTCCCGTGTTTAATCTTCAACTCAATAGTATCGTCAATCTGCCCTCCGGCGCGGCATATTAAAGAGGTAACATATTTTTGCTGGAACTGGGTCAAATCTGCATATCTTTTCATTGGTCACCGGCTTTCTATTGTAAGATTTATAGGAACTCGCCTTTAAAAAATGTACGTGTTTTCGTAGAATTTTCTTTTGAATAATGAAGAAAATAATTGCATGTTGAACAAATACACTGCTTCTGTAGACCTACATAGTCACTGACAGGAAGACGAACGAGAATGTAAATCAATTGGCTGATTCTATTTCCAACATACTTTAAGGAAATAAATCTTACTTTGAATGGTCTTTTTATATGAAAAATAAATGTACTTCCCTTCCTTGAAAAGGGTTATGCAATTTCAAAGGAATCATATCCCATTAATAATATAATCTTAAATAAATAAATGTACAGCATTTGATATAGCTCCCTGTCTAGCTAACATAAGCCACTCTAAAGCGCTTTACAGTACATAGATATACAATTTTATACAGTCAATACAATTAGCATATATATGAATCAATACAATATTGAGGAATTCGCAGGACTTGCCTTATCAGGCGCTAACTACCAGTCCTATACCACCTGGCTAATATCTCCCTATGTGTGTATGCCTGTGTGTGTGCTGGATATGTATTGTATCTTGTCATATCTTGGATCATTGTAGGCGTTTGAATATTCCATTAAAACAGTACGTAATGTTTGGTATGGGATGTTTGTGTGCCTTAAGAATGAAAATGAACTCCGTGTAAACACACAGAATCATAAAGAAGATATAGATAATCTTCTAGTTTCAAACCCGTGACGTGTCTTCCTCTAGCTGTATATAAAGGCCCGTGACGTGTCTTCCCCTATGTGTATATAAAGGCCCATGACGTGTCTTCCTCTATCTATATATAAAGGCCTGTGAGGTGTCTTCCTCTGTCTTTATATAAAGGCCTGTGACGTGTCTTCCTCTATCTATATATAAAGGCCCGTGAGGTGTCTTCCTCTATCTGTATATAAAGGCCCGTGACGTGTCTTCCTCTATCTATATATAAAGGCCCGTGAGGTGTCTTCCTCTATCTGTATATAAAGGCCCGTGACGTGTCTTCCTCTATCTATATATAAAGGCCTGTGAGGTGTCTTCCTCTGTCTTTATATAAAGGCCCGTGACGTGTCTTCCTCTATCTATATAAAAAGACCCGTGAGGTGTCTTCCTCTAGCTGTATACAAAGGCCCGTGATGTGTCTTCCTCTGGCTGTATATAAAGGCCCGTGACGTGTCTTCCTCTAGCTGTATATAAAGGCCCGTGAGGTGTATTCCTCTAGCTGTATACAAAGGCCCGTGAGGTGTCTTCCTCTAGCTGTATATAAAGGCCCGTGAGGGGTATTCCTCTAGCTGTATACAAAGGCCCGTTATGTGTCTTCCTCTGGCTGTATATAAAGGCCCGTGACGTTTCTTCCTCTAGCTGTATATAAAGGCCCGTGACGTGTCTTCCCCTAGCTGTATATAAAGGCCCGTGAGGTGTCTTCCTCTAGCTATATATAAAGACCTGTGACGACACAAGTCATACGGCCGTACAGGGGTACGACTGAGGGGATATTCGGTACGACACAGGTCATACGGCCATACATGGGTACGACTGAGTGGATATTCGGTACGACACAGGTCATACGGCCGTACAGGGGTACGACTGGGGGGATATTCGTGTCTTCCTCTAGCTATATATAAAGGCCCGTGACGTGTCTTCCTCTAGCTGTATATAAAGGCCCATGACGTGTCTTCCTCTAGCTATATATAAAGGCCTGTGACGACACAAGTCATACGGCCGTACAGGGGTACGACTGAGTGGATATTCGGTACGACACAGGTCATACGGCCGTACATGGGTACGACTGAGTGGATATTCGGTACGACACAGGTCATACGGCCGTACAGGGGTATGAATGGGGGGATATTCGGTACGACACAGGTCATACGGCCGTACAGGGGTACATGTACGAATGGGGGGTTATTCGGTACGACACAAGTCATACGGTCGTACAGGGGTACGACTGAGTGGATATTCGTTACGACACAGGTCATACGGCCGTACAGGGGTCCGACTGAATGGATATTCGGTACGACACAAGTCATACGGCCGTAAAGGGGTACGACTGAGTGGATATACGATACAGGACATACGCACGTACAGGGGTACGACTGAGTGGATATCCGGTACGACACAGGTTATACGGCCGTACAGGGGTACGACTGGGGGGATATTCGGTACGACACAAGTCATACGGCCGTACAGGGGTACGAATGGGGGGATATTCGGTACGACACAAGTCATACGGCCGTACATGGGTACGAATGGGGGGTATTCGGTACGACACAGGGCATACGGCCGTACAGGGGTACGACTTTGGGGATACTCGGTACGACACAGGTCATACGGCCGTACAGGGGGACGACTTTGGGGATATTCGGTACGACACAGGTCCTACGGCCGTACAGGGGTACGACTGAGTGGATATCCGGTACGACACAAGTCATGCGGCCGTACAGGGGTACGACTGAGTGGATATTTGGTACGACACAAGTCATACGGCCGTACAGAGGTATGAATTGGGAGATATTCGGTACGACACAGGTTATACGGCCGTACAGGGGTACGACTGGGGGGATATTCGGTACGACACAGGTCATACGGCCGTACAGGGGTACATGTACGAATGGGGGGATATTCGGTACGACACAAGTCATACGGTCGTACAGGGGTACGACTGAGTGGATATTCGGTACGACACAGGTCATACGGCCGTACAGGGGTACGAATGGGGGGATATTCGGTACGACACAAGTCATACGGTCGTACAGGGGTACGACTGAGTGGATATTCGGTACGACACAGGTCATACGGCCGTACAGGGGTACGAATGGGGGGATATTCGGTACGACACAAGTCATACGGTCGTACAGGGGTACGACTGAGTGGATATTCGGTACGACACAGGTCATACGGCCGTACAGGGGTACGAATGGGGGGATATTCGGTACGACACAAGTCATACGGTCGTACAGGGGTACGACTGAGTGGATATTCGGTACGACACAGGTCATACGGCCGTACAGGGGTACGAATGGGGGGATATTCGGTACGACACAGGTCATACGGCCGTACAGAGGTACGAATGGGGGGATATTTGGTACGACACATGTCACACGGCCGTACAGGGGTACGAATGTGGGGATATTCGGTACGACACAAGTCATACGGCCGTACATGGGTACGAATGGGGGGTATTCGGTACGACACAGGTCATACGGTCGTACAGGGGTACGACTGGGCGGATATTCGGTATGACACAAGTCATACGGCCGTACATGGGTACGAATGGGTGGTATTCGGTACGACACAAGTCATACGGTCGTCCAGGGGTACGACTGAGTGGATATCCGGTACGACACAGGTTATACGGCCGTACAGGGGTACGACTTTAGGGATATTCGGTACGACACAGGTCACACGGCCGTACAGGGGTACGAATGGGGGGATATTTGGTACGACACATGTCACACGGCCGTACAGGGGTACGACTGGGGGGTTATTCGGTACGACACAGGTCATACGGCTGTACAGGGGTACGAATGTGTGGATATTCGGTACGACACAAGTCATACGGCCTTACAGGGGTACGAATGGGGGGGTATTCGGTACGACACAGGGTATACGGCCGTACAGGGGTACGACTGGGGGGATATTCGGTACGACACAAGTCATACGGCCGTACAGGGGTACGAATGGGGGGATATTTGGTACGACACAGGTCATACGGCCGTACAGGGGTACGACTGGGGGGATATTCGATATGACACAGGTCATACGGCTGTACAGTGGTACGACTGGGAGGATATGCTGTACGACACAAATCATACAGCCGTACAGGGGTACAGCACGCGGATCGCACATCAAGCAATATTTAGTGTTACTAAGCCTTATACACTAAACCATGGGGTCGTCAATGTTAGATGATACCCGAGAAATGTAAACACACTTACCTGATACAGCTCTCACGTGTACGTTAGGGACAGCGTAACTCTCCACACGTCTTCACATCAACATAGCGTACGTGATGGTTGCTGACCGTGGGACTTAATTGATGTATAGGTGTATACGGTAAATCAGGCTCAGAGCCACTTCCTTTTCTGGTTTTATCAAAAATCCCATTATGTAAATTCTATAAATAAGTTACAAACAGGGTAAGGTAGGGGAATTTCCCTTTTCTTCCTGCTTCCGTACTGTTTATTACAGGTAAACTGTTCTAAAAATCCCAGCTATTTGATACCGTGGGTCAACTTAGCCATCTCCAGAATGACAAACTAAACGTGTGTTAAATGTTACTGGTGTGTAACGATGATTGAGGTTATCTAATCATACCTCTACCACGTTTACTGTATACCAACGATGCAATGTGATAGACATTAAATAGGTTACACTGTACATAACACATAACTATGTACTACACTGTATAACATCTGTGTAATGCGAACCTTCGTCGGTTCAGGTAACTTTCCCATTGCATGTCGTAAAAGGTGACTAATGTGTCATCAACGTGGGGTTTTCACCCTGTTTCTTCTGCATAAACACGAAGGTATCTGCTGCCCCTATTGTAACAACTCCAATATTTTTTTTCTCTCTTTTCTTTTTTACTTAACTACTATTTCTTTTCGGCGGTGTCTGGCCGTAGCTTCCGTTTCCATGTGATCCTGGATGTTCCGAAAACGGACCCCCACCCCCTCACACACACACAAAAACAAAACAACTATGTACATGTATGTATCAAAAGTTTTACATATTACACAATCTCAAGACCGACAGGACCGTTTGGCAAGCTATGACTCACATAGCTTGACAAAGAGGCCTCCCCACTCCACTCAGAGTCGCAGGCTTTTGTGAACTTTACAAAGCAAGAAAATATTTACCAGTTATAATTTTGAATATGGAATTTGATAGCGGTCACATATGATAATGTAATCTAAACAACTGTGGCCTTCATTGGCGTCAAAATAAGTACAATTTACAACAGAGTCCACACGTTTCCAGGAGTAGCTTCCCCTTGGGCATTCCGGTTTAAATCTGGTATACGTCGTCAGTGAGGTGACTTGACAAAGTCTGTTAAAGTTCCAATCCTAACATTAAAATCACATGAGAACATACTATTCCCATTGCTTGAGCTAATGGCCAAACCAAGATTGTGTGATGTACATATTCGGGTTTGATGTAGCGCGAGTTTTCCTATAGCCCTGACACTAGTCTTAGACATTTTGACAGATACATGTCTAAGTCTGGTGTCAGCGCCAGAAGAAACTCGGGCTAGGTTAGATTATGAAAATATCATTGCCAGGTATCAATCAAATTCTTAGCCAAATGTATGTGTATCTAAATTAAACCTAAGTCCGTAATGTCTTTTATAGACAAGTTACATTTGTAAATGCCTTTGTGTAGGCGCTGGCTACAATAAAGACCCCCTTTTGATCTTCTCATTTTCTTTATAAACTTAATGTCAGACATGTAAAAGTATTTATAATTTAGTAGGTCCATAGGTGAGTCTGTTCTAGTAGGTCTATATGTAAGTCTGGTCTAGTAGGTCTATAGGTGAGTCTGGTCTAGTATGGTCTATATGTAAGTCTGGTCTAGTAGGCGTATATGTGAGTCTGGTCTAGTAGGTCTAAGTGTAAGTCTGGTCTAGTAAGTATATAGGTAAGTCTGGTCTAGTAGGTCCATATATAAGTCTGGTCTAGTAGGTATATAGGTAAGTCTGGTCTAATAGGTCTATAGGTAAGTCTTGTCTGGTAGGTATATAGGTAAGTCTGGTCTAGTAGGTCTATAAGTGAGTCTGGTCTAGTAGATCTATATGACAGTCTGGTCTATTAGGTCTATAGGTAAGTCAGGTCTAGTAGGTATATATGTGACTCAGGTCTAGTAGGTATATAGGTGAGTCTGGTCTAGTAGGTCTATGGGTGAGTCTGGTCTAGTAGGTCTATATGTAAGTCTGGTCTAGTAGGTCTATAGGTAAGTCTGGTCTAGAAGGTCTATAGGTAAGTCTGATCTAGTTGGTCTATAGGTGAGTCTCGTCTAGTAGGTATATAGGTTAGTCTGGTCTAGTAAGTCCATATGTGAGTCTGGTCTAGTAGGTATATAGGTAAGTCTGGTCTAGTAGGTCCATATGTGAGTCTTGTCTAGTAGGTCTATATGTGAGTCTGGTCTAGTAGGTCTATAGGTGAGTCTGATCTAGTAGGTGTATAGGTAAGTCTGGTCTTGTAAAATGTAGGTATATAGGTAAGTCTGACCTAGTAGATCCATATGTGAGTCTGGTCTAGTAGGTATATAGGTAAGTCTGGTCTTGTAGGTCTATAGGTAAGTCAGGTCTAGTAGGTATATAGGTAAGTCTGGTCTAGTAAAATGTAGGTATTTAGGTTTGTCTGATCGAGTAGATGCATATGTGAGTCTGGTCTAGTAAGTGTATAGGTAAGTCTGGTCTAGTATGTATATAGGTAAGTCTGGTTTTGCAGGTCTATATGTGAGTCTGGTCTATTGTGTCTATAGGTAAATCTGATCTAGTAGGTCTATAGGTAAGTCTGATTTAGTAGGTCTATAGGTAAGTATGGTCTAGTAGGTGTATAGGTAAGTCTGGTCAAGTAAAATGTAGGTATATAGGTTAGTCTGACCTAGTAGATCCAAATGTGAGTCTGGTCTAGTAGGTATATATGTAAGTCTGGTCTAGTTGGTCTATAGGTAAGTATGGTCTAGTAGGTGTATAGGTAAGTCTGGTCTAGTAGGTACATGTATATACTGTAGGTAATTCTGGTCTAGTAAAATGAAGGTTTATAGGTAAGTCTGACCTAGTAGATCCATATGTGAGTCTGGTCTAGTAGGTCTATAAGTGAGTCTGGTCTAGTAGATCTATATGACAATCTTGTCTATTAGGTCTATAGGTAAGTCAGGTCTAGTAGGTATATAGGTGAGTCAGATCTAGTAGGTATATTGGTGAGTCTGGTCTAGTAGGTATATTGGTGAGTCTGGTCTAGTAGGTATATGGGTGAGTCTGGTCTAGTAGGTCTATAGGTAAGTCTGGTCTAGTAAGTTCATATGTGAGTCTGGTCTAGTAGGTCTATAGGTAAGTCTTGTCTAGTAGGTATATAGGTAAGTCTGGTCTAGTAGGTCTATAAGTGAGTCTGGTCTAGTAGATCTATATGACAATCTTGTCTAGTAGGTCTATAGGTAAGTCAGGTCTAGTAGGTATATAGGTGAGTCAGATCTAGTAGGTATATTGGTGAGTCTGGTCTAGTAAGTTCATATGTGAGTCTGGTCTAGTAGGTCTATAGTTTAGACTGGTCCAGTAGGTCTATAGGTAATTCTAGTCTTGTAGGTGTATAGGTAAGTCTGGTCAAGTAAAATGTAGGTATATAGGTAAGTCTGACCTAGTAGATCCATATATGAGTCTGGTCTAGTAGGTATATAGGTAAGTCTGGTCTAGTAGGTCAATAGATGAGTCTGGTCTAGTAGGTATATATGTAAGTCCGGTCTAGTTGGTCTATAGGTAAGTCTGGTCTAGTTGGTGTAGAGGTAAGTCTGGTCTAGTAAAATGTAGGTATATAGGTAAGTCTGACCTAGTAGATCCATATGTGAGTCTGGTCTAGTAAGTATATAGGTAAGTCTGGTCTCGTAGGTATATATGTAAGTCCGGTCTAGTTAGTCTATAGGTAAGTCTGGTCTTGTAGGTCTATAGGTAAGTCTGATTTAGTAGGTCTTTAGGTAAGTCAGGTCTAGTAGGTATATAGGTAAGTCTGGTCTAGTGAAATGTAGGTATATAGGTAAGTCTGGTCTAGTAAAATGTAGGTATATAGGTAAGTCTGACCTAGTAGATCCATATATGAGTCTGGTCTAGTAGGTATATAGGTAAGTCTGGTCTAGTAGGTCTATAGGTAAGTCTGGTCTAGTAGGTTTATAGGTAAGTCAGGTCTAGTAGGTACATGTATATAGGTAAGTCTGGTCTAGTAAAATGTAGGTATATAGGTAAGTCTGATCTAGTAGATCCATATGTGAGTCTGGTCTAGTAAGTGTATAGGTAAGTCTGGTCTAGTAGGTCTATAGGTAAGTCTGGTCTAGTAGGTTTATAGGTAAGTCAGGTCTAGTAGGTACATGTATATAGGTCAGTCTGGTCTAGTAAAATGTAGGTATATAGGTAAGTCTGATCTAGTAGATCCATATGTGAGTCTGGTCTAGTAGGTATATAGGTAAGTCTGGTCTAGTAGGTCTGTAGGTAAGTCTGGTCTTGTAGGTCTATAGGTGAGTCTGGTCTAGACGAAGTTTCTGCAATACCACGTTTATCAAATTTATTCATAATCACTTCGAGTCTATTTACATAGAATCTTATGGGTCTTACGACCTCACGTACTTAACGTCCTGGTAGGTTAACACATATACTACTATATCATTAGTATTCTGTTAAGATAAGAAAATATTCCTCTTTATTTCACTTATTTCCTATTTTTTTTTAGAATATTAACTCAATAGGGAAGGCCAGAGTTGAGGTGTGCTGGACTTCCCCTTAAACAACCAACTTCAGTCAAATCAGGCATTCTTTCATCTTTCATTCACATTAATCTATTGACATTTGATTTTTTTTTAACTTACTCATGGCATACGAAGTAATGACATTGAATAGAAGTTTTCTTTTCACAATGTATGACGTGTTCACTAGTAGTAATTATCTCATAAAACGGTCTGAAATAAACATTCGACATCGTACATGGCACCCAACAACAAAAACAAAATTCAGGTAAGCACACACATAGAGAGATGTATACAAACAGCTGAGGGAATTAAACGACAAAACAAACGGTAGGATTTGAGAGTCATCCTATATTACTCCATAATATCTATTTAACGATTTTTCCCCAAACAACCAGAACACAATCCAGAGTTTCCGTCTCGAGTGACCGGTTAGTTGGATTGTTTGTTAAAATAATTCGTCCTGTTAATATTGCGAAGTCATGTTTTAACTATTCAGTCGTTTCCTTTTCATCACGAATGGATCCGTCATTATCGACCAATTTACACGGAATCGAGTGTTTCCTCTCATTGACTATAATATTATCCTAGTTAAGGTCTGATCGCACGACAATAAGCTATTCTCACATGTAACTTTTGGCTAACTCCTGTTTTGTCTAAGGGTTATATTGGGACACTGAGAGTAATGACTTATCGTTATGTTCTAAGGGAGATGACTCATATATAATTTTTGTGATCCCGAAAAGTTTATTGAACAAATTATGAGTAAACAGTACAATAGTTAATATAACATGATATTTATATAATGTACTCGTGTGTACAATCGTTAATATAACACGATGCATTTATATAATGTACTCGTATGTACGGTAGTTAATATAACATGATATTTATATAATGTACTCGTCATCATCATCATCACACTTTATTTCCTCCAAAAAGGAGATATTTGAGTACAAGAAAAAAAAGCAAAAATTACAAAAAGGACAGAAAATGCCGCGGTAGGGCGCAGCTAAAGAACTGTGTCCTCGCGAATGCGAGTAAAAGTCTTAGTCATGGTTTCTTAAATCATTCCATTCACTTGAGTTCGCGAAGCGCGCACGACAAAGTATGCTGCATGCATCAGAAACAGTTTTTGAGTTGTATCATCCTGAAATTGGGGACCTGTTTTTGCACCTAATAAATTGTGAACAAAGGTAGCAGTGTCATGTTGATCAATGTAATTGAACACATTCAATCCAAACTTATGCAGGATCATCTGAAGAAAATGAGCCCGGAGTTCGCTGGTGTACTCACAGGTACAGCAATAGTGAGATATGACGTCACAGAAATGCTGGGAACACTTGGAGCAAACGTTCTGGTCAGGTGGCGAAGGCTTTGCCAATAATCTGCACAATGAATAAATTTCTTCTATGTCTCTGTTAGATTTTGCTGCGCGCAACATAATGTACGGGTTGTAGGAGGAGTGACAGTTCCTAAATATATCAAAATCACGGTTGTTTCTTAGTCGATCTTTTAGGGTCAGGTTTTCTGTAGCCATTATGGAATTTCTCACTATTCCCTTCCACTGAAGCTTAGAGGGGAACGTGTAGTTACGAAGGTGTGCAACCAAGTAAGACGACAGGTTATATTTGTAGATTATCTGCACAATATCCGGAACAAACCCTCTTTCACGAACACTTCCAACATTTTCCGTTTGCAAATGAAGGAATGAATATAGTCTTCTTGTGAAGATCTGCTTAGTTAAGAGAGACTGCTCCATCAGAACAAGCTTTCCCAGAAATATTAGCTTCCTCTTATCAATAGCTGCAGAAATTCTAATCAAACCAAGTATAGGCTCAACAATATCTGACCTGGCACGACGATCAGCTCCAAGAATGACCTTAGCAGCGTAATGTTGAAAGCGACTAAGTTTCGCGAGGTCGGTATTACCGAGTTGAACCCAGTGCTCACATCCATATAGAATTGAAGGTAGTATCACTTTCTTATAAAGACTGATTTTTACTAAAGGATTGATATCACATGCTGAGGGACAAAGCCCTATGATAGAATGTAGCGTCTTTCTCCCTTTGTCACACGCAGCCTGGATGCGTTCGGCGTTAGACATTTGTGAGCTTACAATAGTTCCTAGATGAACTTGAGAGGAGGTGGTCTCAATAGTGACAGGTCCAAGCATCCAACTAGCATCAGGCTGTCTTGGGATGTAATTTCCAATAACAACAGTTTTACACTTTGAGTGATTAAATACGAATTTCCACTCACGACTGTATTCATAGCAAATGTTCAGAAGCTTTTGAAGTGAAAGCGGGGAAGTTGTGATCAAGGATATGTCGTCGGCTAACGTCGGATTTCCAGTTAATAAGCATTGGACTTTAGCACCAAGCTTACTATTCTCTAACTTGCAAAGAAGGGAATCGATGAATGTTTGGTATAGAAATGTCGACAGTACTCCTCCTTGTCGAACCCCTGACTCAACAGGAAACCAAGGTGACGTCGTTCCCTGCCACGTCACAGCGCTCACCATATCGGTGTAAGACTCGCGAATACACTGGAAGAGTTGTCCATTGACTCCAAGATCTTTTACTTTTGCCATTAGCCCTCCGTGCCAAACAGTGTCGAAGGCCTTTTTAATATCGAGAAAGGCTAAATAAACGGTGCTGTTTAACTCAAGGTTATGGTAAATCGTCTCCTGGAGAGAGAAAGACGCCGTCGTACATCCTAAAGATTTGCGGAAACCGTTCTGTTGTGGATTCGGGAAGGGAAGGACTGAAGTCGCCAGGGAGGCCTGTATCCGATTGCTGATGACCTTTTCAAATAATTTGTAGGAACAACATAACAGGGAAATTGGTCGATAATTAGCGGGATCACACCGAGACTTGTTACCACCTTTGTGAATAGGAAGAATTAAACCTCTTTTCCATATACCAGGTACGTGAGCAAGTTCGATACATTTGGTGTACAGCTTTTGTAAACATAGTATCAGGGCTCGTCCTCCATAACGTAGATGTTCATTGCGAACACCATCGGTTCCGGGTGCTTTATTTAACTTAAGTTTTCTTAGGGCACATTCAATTTCATTAAACACGATTTTTCGATTTAGTTCATCCGTATCCAAAACAGACATGGGGTCAGTTGTAATTTCACAATTTATCAAGTCCGATGCATCAGTGTCACATTTAAAAACGTTCCGAAAATAGTTTTTGAATGCTTCCGCAATATCTTCAGGTGACCTAAGTAACTCGCCCTGAACTTTTATGGTTGAAGATCTAGTGTAGGACGTTCCTTTTAATTTCTTCAAAGCCTGCCAGAATGTTGCATTATCACAATCCGCTGCGTCGTTCAAGTTCTGATATAGGGATTGCTGATGTTCCTCATATGCTCTACTTTGAATCGTTTTGAAGTGACGTTTAGCGCTTTTATATTGGCGATAGGTTGGATATTGAGAGCCTCGTGGTTTACCGTCAGCTATCCATTCCTTTCGTCGATCACGTGCATACTTGTGCGCTTCTCTCACCGCTTTCGTCCACCATGGTTTTAACCGCGAGTCATATGTTGAACTAGGAATACACGAATGTGCACAGCTGAGAAGCGTATCTGTAATGATTGTATTAAAGGTGTCAATGTCCGACTGTGCATTAATATCAAAATCAAGATAATCCCATAGGATACTGTCAACTGCCAGTTGAAATTGTATCAAATGATTAACTGTACATTTCCTCCAGTTAGGCTGCGAGGGTGATATGTGATACGGAGTATGGAAAATTTCAGGTGACCGGATACTACACTCCAAAGCCGCGTGATCGGATGCTATATCTGTATCGGCAGACACGAAAACTCTACACGATTGGATACAGTCAATCATTGTGTCACTTATCAAAACATAGTCGATGGTAGTTTCAAGGGGAGAAAATGTGTAAGGTAGACCTGTACACAGATCCGATTTGTTGACAGGGATCAGGTTATTGGAAGAAATAAACCTATGGACAAGCGTTTGTTTTCGCCGTGCTGAGTATGAGATGGGAACCGTATCATACTGTGCGTTGAGATCACCAACTACAGTTATGTCACCCAAATCTGCGTGGAACCGAACAATATCTCCAAGAGCTTCAATAACTTCTGTAAAATCAGCTATATTGGAGTCACTAGGCAAGTACACTCCAAACAGGAATAGAGGCTTTGAGTTGACACGATGGATGCACATTCCAATAATACGATTTGATTGCACAATTTGTATACCTTCAAATGAGTAGCGAAGCTCTTTCCGGACTAAAAATATGAGCCCACCATTACCACAACACACTGAGTTATACTCCGTGTCCGTAAGCATAGGATATGTATCGTAGCGTTCATGGATACTATCAGGAAACTCTGCACATTTTACGGGGAGACGGAGTTCGCAAAGAAAGGCTACATCATACGCATGCGTTGATAATAATCTGTTAACACAGAGGGATGAAGAGATTATCCCTCGGACATTCCAAGTAAGAATTGACAGAGTCATAAGAAACCTAGAGGCTAACACTGACGAAGGAGTTTTAGTACGACCTGTCATAAATATCTCCAAATGAACTAACTGGTTGAGGCCCGACTTTATCACGCCATAATTTGTTACGTAGCCATCTTCTACACCTAATCTTCCTCGGCCAGAAACCTTCGCTTTCTAGGATATGTGCTTGGCGGCGTGGTACGATAATCTTCGCAGACAGAAGACCATTTCTAGCGTTGAACATGGTGAGTTTTGTCACAGACACTCCAGCCGCAGACAAGAAATTCACAATACCGGTTTCAGTCGAAGTTTCACCAATATTGCCAATATAATATTGGGCAACTTTAGATCTGTTTGCTCCAACAAAAATATCAGGTGAGCACGGATCGTTAGTAACTGGCAGAGTTGCGTTAGACTCCCGCGACCCGATTCTAACAGGGATTTTACGCGCTGCCGCAGCGTAGTTTAATGATGTAGAGGCCTGTTCCAGCTGCATGGAGCCGTTGGCTGAGACATCACCCTCAAATGGATGCTTTAAACTGACAGTTTGGGACTGTAAAGTTACATGAGAAGGCGATTTGTGTGAAGAAATTGTGCGATCACTCGTCATACAGCTATTCGGAAGAGCAACGATATGGTCTGGAGGTTGCTCAAGATGTTCATCGCGCTCATGGGCTGCCGTAGGAGAGGACTCTATTGAACATATTTGACCTCGATATACACCTTCGCTCGTGTCGGCTTGGCTATTGTTGGGTACGCGTGACCCACTCGTAGGGATGTTTACCT
>NW_018408278.1:85601-90806 GCF_002113885.1 Mizuhopecten yessoensis
ATAGTTAATATAACATGATATTTATATAATGTACTCGTGTGTGCGATAGTAAATATAACATGATATTTATATAATGTACTCGTGTGTACGAAAATTAATATAACATGATATTTATATAATGTACTCGTGTGAACAATAGTTAATATAACATGATATTTATATAATGTACTAGTGTGTGCGATAGTTAATATAACATGATACATTTATATAATGCACTCGTGTGAACGATAGTTAATATACCATGATACATTTATATAATGAACTCGTGTGTGCGACAGTTAATATAACATGATATTTATATAATGTACTCGTGTGTTACATAGTTAGTATAACATGATATTTATATAATGTACTCGTGCGTACGATAGTTAATATAACATGATACATTCATATAATGTACTCGTGTGTGCAATAGTTAATATAACATGATATTTATCCAATGTACTCGTGCGCTTATTCCCCCGTCCTCTCACAAAACGTCACGAATCACACTCTTCACGATTTGGATTTCGGTAGTCCAACCTATGTTATATCTTCAGAATAAAAGGCGAAATCTTTCCTCTCATTTAAGCATTGAGCTGCTTTCAGTTGGCATTTATAGGCAATACCTCGTGTTTACGATAGTTAATATAACATGATATTTATACAATGTTCTCGTGCGCTTATTCCCCCGTCCTCTCACAAAACGTCACGAATCACACTCTTCACGATTTGGATTTCGGTAGTCCAACCTATGTTATATCTTCAGAATAAAAGGCGAAATCTTTCCTCTCATTTAAGCATTGGACTGCTTTCAGTTGGCATTTATAGGCAATACCTCGTGTTTACGATAGTTAATATAACATGATACATTCATATAATGTACTCGTGTGTGCGATAGTTAATATAACATGATGCATTTATATAATGTACTCGTGTTCACGATAGTTAATATAACATGATATTTATCCAATGTACTCGTGCGCTTATTCCCCCGTCCTCTAACAAAACGTCACGAATCACACTCTTGACGATTTGGATTTCGGTAGTCCAACCTATGTTATATCTTCAGAATAAAAGGCGAAATCTTTCCTCTCATTTAAGCATTGGACTGCTTTCAGTTGGCATTTATAGGCAATACCTCGTGTTTACGATAGTTAATATAACATGATACATTCATATAATGTACTCGTGTGTGCGATAGTTAATATAACATGATGCATTTATATAATGTACTCGTGTTTACGATATTTAATATAACATGATATTTATACAATGTACTCGTGCGCTTATTCCCCCGTCCTCTCACAAAACGTCACGAATCACACTCTTGACGATTTGGATTTCGGGTTAATATAACATGATATTTATATAATGTACTCGTGTTTACGATAGTTAATATAACATGATATTTATACAATGTACTCGTGCGCTTATTCCCCCGTCCTCTCACAAAACGTCACGAATCACACTCTTGACGATTTGGATTTCGGTAGTCCAACCTATGTTATATCTTCAGAATAAAAGGTGAAATCTTTCCTCTCATTTAAGCATTGAACTGCTTTCAGTTGGCATTTATAGGCAATACGACTACCAACTGGACAAAGGCACATCTCCTTGTTCTGTATATTTAAACCATTATTATCCGCTTACACACGTAGTTACTGGCGATAGAAATTGAGTTAAAACATTTTGTATTGCATAAATATTTACAAAAGGATTGGACGCAATTTATGTTCTTCCTTTCCTGTAACAATATAAAATATATTTACAATCAAGCAATAGTCTAACTAATCTCTAATTAAAACTTGTTTTAAGATAAGCAATGAAGAAAAGAGAAAAATAAGTGGAAATAGGAGGATATAGGATGAAGTAGGAGGATATAGGGTGAAGTAGGAGGATATAGAGGGTGAAGTAGGAGGATATAGGATGAAATTCGACCATATTTTTCATAATTTAGAGTAATTAATATTTTTTCGAGATTTTGTGAGTGCTATCCAAGCCGTACTAGAGCCGTTACCGAGGGCTTATAAACTTTAACTTTCTCGTTTATTTTCCATCTCTTTCATTGAGCGTACACTGTTTGAAGCTGTACCTGTTCAAGAAAGCGTAAGATCAAGGAAAAATATGAACAATTCATTTCCCCCATGAGAATCAATTCCTTTCTCGTTCAACACTAACTCCACCATGGCCAGGACAGCGCTTGTCTGATTTCCATTCAATGAAGTAAGTAAGTGCCTGATTTGTTTAATATTTGTCATGGTTTATGCTATGGTCAAAAGAAAAAGAAGATTCAAAGAGAATAGTGAGAAGGTGGAAGGGGGGGGGGGCAGGTACAGCTTCATGTATTGTCAAATCGTTTTGAATTACTGCTGATTTTTTGTACAGATTTTCAGTTTCCATGAGCTTGGAAAACAACACAAGAACCTGACGTTTCTTGGATAACCATGTTTAGACATGGAGCTATGGACTTGTCTTGTGAAAGAAACTCGTCAAAGTTTCTGGGACAATACCGGAACCGGGCCAAACAGCTTGGTACTACACTCCTCACCGAACGGCACAGACGCCAGGATTCATAACGACACAGAAGCCAGGATTCATAACGGCACAGAAGCAAGGATTCATAACGGCACAGAAGCCAGGATTCATAACGACACAGAAGCCAGGATTCAAAACGGCACAGACGCCAGGATTCATAACAAAACAGACGCCAGGATTCATAACGGCACAGACGCCAAGATTCATAACGACACAGACGCCAGGATTCATAACTACACAGAAGCCAGGATTCATAACGGCACTGACGCCAGGATTCATAACGGCACAGACGCGCACATACGCCAGGATTCATAACGACACAGAAGCTAGGATTCATAACGACACAGAAGCCAGGATTCATAATGGCACAGACGCCAGGATTCATAACGGCACAGACGCGCACATACGCCAGGATTCATAACGACACAGAAGCTAGGATTCATAACGACACAGAAGCCAGGATTCATAATGGCACAGACGCCAGGATTCATAACGGCACAGAAGCCAAGATTCATAACGGCACAGAAGCCAGGATTCATAACGGCTCAGACGCCAAGATTCATAACGGCACAGAAGCCAGGATTCATAACGGCACAGAAGCCAGGATTAATAACGGCACAGACGCCAGGATTCATAACAAAACAGACGCCAGGATTCATAACAAAACATACGCCAGGATGCATAACGGCACAAACGCCAGGATTCATACCAGCACAGAAGCCAGGATTCATAACGGCACAGAAGCCAAGATTCATAACGGCACAAACGCCAGGATTCGTAACAGCACAGAAGCCAGGATTCATAATGGCACAGACGCCAGGATTCATAACGGCACAGAAGCCAAGATTCATAACGGCACAGAAGCCAGGATTAATAACGGCACAGACGCCAGGATTCATAACAAAACAGACGCCAGGATTCATAACAAAACAGACGCCAGGATTCATAACGGCACAGACGCCAGGATTCATAACGCCACAGACGCCAGGATTCATAACGACACAGACGCCAGGATTCATAACAAAACAGACGCCAGGATTCATAACGGCACAGAAGCCAAGATTCATAACGGCACAAACGCCAGGATTCGTAACAGCACAGAAGCCAGGATTCATAACGGCTCAGAAGCCAGGATTCATAACGGCACAGAAGCCAGGATTCATAACGACACAGACGCCAGGTTTCATAACGGCACAGAAGCCAGGATTCATAACGGCACTGACGCCAGGATTCATAACGGCACAGACGCGCACAAACGTCAGGATTCATAACAAAACAAACGCCAGGATTCATAACAAAACACACGCCAGGATTCATAACAAAACAGACGCCAGGATTCATAACAAAACATACGCCAGGATGCATAACGGCACAAACGCCAGGATTCATAACAAAACACACGCCAGGATTCATAACAAAACAGACGCCAGGATTCATAACGGCACAAACGCCAGGATTCATACCAGCACAGAAGCCAGGATTCATAACGGCTCAGAAGCCAGGATTCATAACGGCACAGACGCCAGGATTCATAACGGCACAAACGCCAGGATTCATAACAGCACAGAAGCCAGGATTCATAACGGCTCAGAAGCCAAGATTCATAACGGCACAGAAGCCAGGATTCATAACGGCACAGACGCCAGGATTCATAACAAAACAGACGCCAGGATTCATAACGGCACAAACGCCAGGATTCATAACGGCACAAAAGCCAAGATTCATAACGGCACATACGCCAGGATTCATAACGGCACAGAAGCCAAGATTCATAACGGCACACACGCCAGGATTCATAACGGCACTTACGCCAGAATTCATAACAACACAGACGCCAGGATGCATAACGGCACAGACGCCAGAATTCATAACGTCACTTACGCAAGAATTCATTACGGCACAGACACGCACAGACGTCAGGATTAATAAGAACACAAACGCCAGGGTTCATAAGAAAGCCGACGCCAGGATTCATAACGGCACAGACGCCAGGATTCATAACGGCACAAACGCTAGGATTCATAACGTCACTTACGCCAGAATTCATTACGGCACAGACGCGCACAGACGCCAGGATTCATAAGAACACAAACGCCAGGGTTCATAAGAAAACCGACGCCAGGATTCATAACAAAACAGACGCAGGATTCATAACAAAACAGACGCCAGGATTCATAACGGCACAAACACCAGAATTCATAACGACACAGACGCCAGAATTCATAACGGCACAGACGCCAGGATTCATAACGGCACAGACGCCCCTGCAGAATTGGGGATTTCTTTTGCCCTCTATTTTGGGACTCAAAAGCGACCAAAATAAATCTGCTGCACCATTGCAATATTGCAAACTGCAAACTGCAGAAAATGCCACACTGTAAGAAAGTTTAGCAGACTGCAACAGAAAGATAAGCGAAGTGATTATCCAACAAAAAGGAGAAATTGTAAATGTAATACATAAACTACAAAGTGCAGAAAAACTGTGTGCAAAGCAAGATAAAGGTTGATATAGATGAGAAACTGTCAACTGAAATAGGTGAACTAACACAACAATTAAGCTCAGTGCCACTTACGCCGGCATTTGTAAACCAACGGAACTACGGCAGAGGATATCATTACCGAAATCAAGGACGAGGTTTCTATCTTCAAACTGTATAACAACGCCTCAAACTGTATAACAACGCCTCA
>NW_018408279.1:0-995 GCF_002113885.1 Mizuhopecten yessoensis
TTTTCGTACGTTTGTCGGACTACAAAAAAGACTGGTTCATGAATGTAATATATAACCGTTTTTTCGGGTATGGGTTCATTTTGAGCAAGATAAAAAGTGCATTAAGCAAAACAGCATATTTATGCGTGTTTTTTTTAATCGGTGATTATTTCTGATGTTTTCCGGACGAACTTCCGGTAATTTTTGTGTCAGTTTACAGACGATGGCCAAACGTCTAAAATATCCTTGTGTTGTGTCGAGCAGGTCGCGTAGTTACGAGATATAGCTTGATAAAATGGCTGCGCGGAAATGAAATACATAACGCGCGGAAACTGGTGACTAGACGATGTAATGAGATTAATGACCAATTGCTTTAAAATTCACATCATGAATAGAAATTGTGTAATGGGCAAAACGGGTCCTCCTTGAATGCGTCTTCAACCGACAACAAGCGTCTTCAAGTGACAACAAGCGTCGCCAGACAAAATCTATAAAAATACCGAATAAAGTCAGCGACATCAGAAGATTTGTTGTTAATATGACTATAATACACCTTTATAACAAATTTCAATTTGATATTTGAAAAATTGACCGAGTTATGATGAATTGAATTTTACGATCTGCGGTGTGGCAAATGTGTGTAACAACCTGTGCAGTTAAGAAAGCGTCACTAGACAATATCTTTAAAAACTATTCCTAAAGTAAGCGACATCAGAGGATATGTTATGAATAAGACTTTTATTGATACATATTCCAAATTTTAGCTAGATATATGAAAAAACGACCGAGTTATGATGAATTTAATTTTTACGATTGGCGGCGTGGCACACGTGTGTGAATTGAACTCCGCAGATCGTGAAGCATCTTCAGACTTTACCTCTAAGATTAACCTATAAAGTAAGCGACATCAGAAGATATGTTTTTCATATGACTATGATACACCTATGTGCCAAACTTTAAGTCGATATTGGAAAAATGACATAGAAATGACGAATTGAATTTTTACGATTGGCGCC
>NW_018408279.1:2777-3106 GCF_002113885.1 Mizuhopecten yessoensis
GAATAGAATAGTCAAATACTTATTACACATGATTGTACTGTACTGAGTGGTTGGGTGGGAAGTGGATAGCGCACTTGCCTTTCACCAAGCGGCCGGGGTTCAATTCCCCAATCGGGCGTGAACAGATATGGGGTCACCTGCCTGATCACGTTGGTTTTCTCTGGGTACCCCAGTTTCCTCCAATAACGCCCCCCCCCCCCATATAAGCTGAAATATGTTGTTTCATATTGTTGTAAAATAAGTAAAGTTTATCTTTAATTCCTGTACGTGTTTTGACCAAAGTGTCGCAAGAATATATACGCTAAAGTGTAATTAATCCGTAACACAGA
>NW_018408279.1:3663-11755 GCF_002113885.1 Mizuhopecten yessoensis
ATTTTTATATAGGAAATACTGAATCCGACCAAGTATGGGAAAAATTGTATTTATTTCATCGGAGGAGAAAATTATGATTTCAAATGTATTAATGTGTTTTGTCTGAAGCAAATGAAATTAGAAATTATGTATGAAACTTAATTGAAACATTTCAGTGTATCCTTCGCTTAAAATGATGTAACACTTCTCTAAATGGTTTTGTTACACCTTGAAAATATTATGTGTAGATTGTATTAAAGCTGCCCGTTGAAACTTGTCAGAACTTATTTTGTACCACTACCATGTAACGAATATTGTGAATGAGTGTAACATTATTATCATTATTATAAGGCCTTATCGGACAGCAATAACTACTAGCATTATGTCACCCGGGTAAAATCCCCACGTGTGTGTGTATATGCATGCTTTTGTACTGGAATTTTTATTTAGTTCTGTTTTGCTGGCTACAGCATTTCCTCCTAGTGCAACCTCATCTGCACAGACAATGCCGCTTTCACACCATTGAATACTCCATTTGGGTTGTTGGAGTTGAAAGCCCCTTCTATGGTGGAATATTCCATACAACAACTTCAGGAAACGAATTACTTCGTGTGCGTGGACGGCCTAATTATTTACAACTTGACAAAATATATCCAGTTAGAAATAAACAATAAATTATGTTTAATTATAACGGGAAATACATTAAAACACATAAACATGTTGCAAATCTATGCAAACGGAATCTGGGAATCCGCATTAGAGAAAAATATGTCTGTATTTTCATAAGAATGTATTTAGTATGAAGTAATACTCTTGAATGATTCGTGGCATTTAGAGCTCGATGAATATCGTTAAATAATACAAAAAAATAAGGATTGCATATTGTATAACATCTTCTGAAATACAATGCAGGTGCGATGTCAAATGCATCAATTAAACAATGTGTTATTGATTAATTTCAACAGCATTATCGATTGGTAGAGCTAACAATAAAGAGGTATGCATGCCGTAGACATAAGCCAACGCATACCTGTCGGTAAGTTATTGTGATAAGGTCAGCATAGAATGCATTGTCGCCATATCTTATGTGAGATCATTCTCTGTAGATACTGACATGGTGTGTTGATGAGAGGATGACATGTTGTTTCCATTATATTCGTGTATGCTTTCAATTGTTATATCTTCCGCACAGATCATTCAATCAATTCATCAGCAGTGTTGTTCATTCAACTGATTCACTAATGCAAGATCGATTGAAAGCTGCTCAGCTTGCAATTGCGACAGTGCACCAATAATGCATACCTTTGTTTCATCATTGATACTAGTCGAGTTCTGTTCCATTTTAATGATTTCACAATGGTATGCTCAATGTTGACAGTTCCAAATGTGTCTTGAGGTTTTTGCCAATAATGAACTATAATGCATGCTTGAGCTAGTTAGCACGGTTCTTCCCATTTTTGTTTAATCTTTATTTGATAATATAGGCTGTTTAACCCTGATTCGTATCCTCCTTGACACTGGTCTAGATATTAAACTCTGGGATTCCAAAGGCATTGATGGATTAGTTTAGACGGACAGGTATTTTGAAGAACTCTCCTGAGTGACCTCCTATAGTTGATGACTGTTTCGTTTGTTTACTTTTCGTCTGTGCAAAGCATGTAATCCACAACTAATAACAACAAGTCATAAACAAAGATTAAAAAATAGAATTGATCTTATTTCTAAAACAATGGACTGAGAGTCTCAATATATTATGTGTTTGGAGAACGAACCATTTAATTCTACCGTTTACATTGAGTTGTGTGGGTTTTTTTTATCCAGTGCAGTACTTTCTTTTTGATACCATAAAACTCGAGTTTGTTCAGAAGTGGTTCATGTGACATCAAACTCTAAATACATCATATTCCTTCATGATCTCTAGTTGCTGGGTAACGCCCGATTGTTTTGAGTTGGAACCATATTACAATCTGTAAATAAGTTTGTTTTGTTCATAGGTTTAAGAACTGTATCCCTTACTATTGAATCCTGCTTTTCTGTGAATATATTCAGTTTATATATTTTCCCCCAGACATGCATGTCATCATACCGTGCGGCTGCCTGGGAAAGGAAACCCAGACGCCAGATTTGTTTTGTTTACAAATTTCTTTGAAGTGTGTTATAGATATTCATATATTCATTCTTTCAACCTCACTTTCCTGCTCTCTGTATAAATGTAAAAGTGATCAATAAATCTCTTAGCATAAGTATTTTGTTGTATGCATAAAACAACAAGATAATAAAATAAGCCGTACAATGTAGTTAATACCTTTTTTACACGTTTCTTTTTAGTCATCTTGCAGGGGCATCAGCGTTTCACGGACAACTTTCATCAAACAGTAGTGCACGAGACTTTAGTGTTGTCCCTCTACTAAGACGTCTGCTACTACCGGTATTGTATAAGCATCGGTTAGGTATTTTCCGGATATTATTTTTGCAGTCTATGTTACTAATATTATAATTTCTACTTCCGGATAAAATAAAACGCCCAACCGTGAAAGGAGCTTTGCTATTTGGAACTGTCAGTCGGACTAAGTAATAACACTTCAAGTTAAATGTAAGCATTTATTATGATTCTTATTTCTACGAGACTCTCAGTCTATGTGTTTTTATCATGTGAAAATCTGAGTTATAGGTTATCAGTGAATACATCGTCTAAATTATTGCTATAAATAACTCAAATAATAAAGGTCGAGTAACTTGTTAGTGTTTATATTGATAAAGAGTTGTTCCCCTTACTAATTACAACCAAATTTATTGTACAAATTATACAAGTTGTTCAACGCACAAGATCATTAAGACATAGTGACAATTAATACAATAGTATCTTTTATATATACAATTATACGTACATTAAGAAACTGTCAAAAACCAAAGGATCTAAATACTGGTATATCAATATGAATAACAGTAACAGTGTAATGATAACAAATAGAGCGAACTAACACAGATGCTGCCAAGACTTTAAACCACAAGCAAATACAGCCATTTGTATTTACCACATATGAAATTGAAGAAATTAAGAACACGAGAAATTTTGACAATTCTAAACTTAAAATTGATATTGAAGGTTCGTTTCCTTTCCTATATCTACAGGATACAAGTAACTTTATTTAGTGTAGGATCTGATAGCGACACTACATATGTAGGCCATGAACTGCAGCCCCATAGAGAGCGCCATATTGAAAAATAAATCAGAGGCTTTAAACAACATTTCAGACACATGGTTTTCATAAAAAGTTGACACTGATTTGTAATGTTGAAATAAAACATGCCTTTCTTACCAAAACAGGTTGTTTGAAACCTCTCTCGTTTTACTTTAAAACCGAATTTTAGACAATGCTATTTAAATATTTGCCCCTCCTTCCTTCAAAAATGAATGTCAAGCTTCTACGTGATTGCATGTATAAAATTGGTAATCGAAGGCTTAACATTATCATTAATGCATCATACAGCTGTTTGTATGCTTAATTGAAATAGCTCAAGCTATTTGTTATACATAGTTGTAAAGTTAAGATATGCTTCCTCTTTTTACAGTAAAAATTGTCATATACAAATACCGGATAAATGAACGCACCCAAATATATCCCCTGTGTACCCCGTCAATTAAAGACACCTTCCAGGAGTCGCGGTCTGCATATTAATATGGCTACTAGAAAATTGAGTCCTTCGTGTAAAATCATAAGGAATATAAGTTCCGCCTACTACAAAAACGTAGCTACGGGTTACATTTGACTTATCGGAGGTTGGCCTCTACAGGAGATATCATTACTGATACGAAAAGTGTTTGTCAACGATAACGATAGCTTTAAACGGAGATTTTTTCAGAGGTAGGTATTTTCATGATGTGTTCCCTGGTTTTGTTATGATTGAAAACTTTCACACGAATGACCTGGAACTGTTTTCTGTTAATGTGTGTTCAGCTTTGTACCCAGTATTGCAGGGAGAAGCAAATGACTGTAAATGCTGAGTTGTCTGAGTGATGTGTGCATATGCAGAATTGAAGGAGTTGGAGGTTGGGCTTAACACATTACTGGCACCGAGAGTCCAAATTATGTTTAATTGGCACCCTAGTATTGAACATGGAAACATGTTTCAAGATTGGTTGAAAGTTAAGTATATTTAGATATGTTTTCATTTATACTATGATGATGGTTTTATCACAAATCTCATTTTCCCTTTAATATTTCAGACCCTGCCTCTGTTGTCCTGAAGCATATGTTTATCTACTCTGTGTGATCGGCCTTCACATATAACCGGTGCTAACATGTAGTCTAATAACCTGTTTAGATTTGTGAAAAGGACAATCATCTGCAGTTGTCACAAAAGCACAGCAATGGAAGCAGACAGAGACTTTGGAAAGAACTGGCTCAACCCTGTCACGACGACCAGACGAAATGACACAAGGTAGGATCTACACTAGTTTAAGCCATTGTATTGAAGCATTTCAATATTAACCACTCATCTACATAAGATATAAACGACAGCACTGAATTGTTCAGAGGAGTAAATAACTTGATGGGATTTGTAATTTATTTTAATATTTTCTGACACATATACTCCATTACGCACACCAGGTGGGCTCTGTTATGGAAGTGAAGTTCTTAAGTTAAAACAGCTCTATTCGATTCAAAAGCTTGGTTAACTTAGAAATAACTTAACCTGACCTTTTAATTTAGACTATTTACCAAAATATGGAAATAAATTCAAGAGTATGTCACATGCAGATGTATGTAAAATAGTGATATGAAGAACCGACCACTCGACATTATTATTAATTTGCAGTTATTTCTCAAAAATCACCATTTGAGAATAGTCGTTAATTCGTCATTAAACTTACCATGCGTTGAACAGCCTGGTCCTTGCCTATAGTTGTTATATCATGACCGTCCATTGTTATTCTAAAATAGACCATTCTTTATCGTTGTTTGAGTCATGTAGTGTCGACCTTTACATATTTTTATCAGTTACAAGAGTTTTTGTACAAGCGTCAGTAAGTTGAGAACAACATTCGGATGGTGCTCGGAGTATGGATATGTTGTCTTTACATTACATGTTATTGAGTTTATATGAATAAAAAATAATATACGAAACTAACTCTTACAAAAAAATAGCTGAATTTTGATATTTTTCTTTCTAATAGTATTTGCCGTTTTGTTTTCTTATACATATTGTATTCACTGAATAATTCTTGGGGAATTAAAATAAACACTGTAAACCAATCTTCACATAAATTATAACATGGTCTTAAGTTATTCACGTTAATGAAATAGACCATAAATATTGATAAAATTTGAAATATTTATTTCCTTGATGCAAACTTCTTTATTGAACGTGATAGATCGACAGATATGGACTTTCCTGTGGTTTAACGATATCCACTGTGGTGGCAGAATGTTGATATTTTATCTAGACATTACAAATATGAGATAAACAAATAACATGAAATTTATTGTTAAAGTTACTTTGTTAATTCCCTGCTTTACTCTTCTAAGTGCATCCAACGACCATAGTTCTGACGTAAGTACGGAGCAGAAATATGTGGCTGTCATTGGTGCAGGTGTGTCGGGACTGTGTGCAATCAAACACCTTCTTACAAAACAAGGACAATTCAAGCCAACGGCATTTGAAAGGAACTCCCGCATTGGTGGAACATGGGCTTACAGTGAAAGCACTGTTGATGCGTTTGGTTTGCCAGAACACTCTTGTCTTTACAAAAATCTATGGTAAATTTCCCAAATGTGTTCTATAAGATAAATTAAACACATTTCATTTCTCACAATGAAAATAAATTATAATATGACAGAAATTAGTTAAATACTGGGTTAACAGTGTAAAGCATATTTGTAACGTTCAGAAATCAAGAGGAATTTCATCGTTTGTACGTAGTTTATGTCGTAGAACATTAAATTCAAAGAATAGAAATTTTATGGATTTAGTAATGCATGAAATGCTTAACGGATCACTTAAAACGGCACAATCAGACAAAACGACTACACTTAGACATGCTATTTGTAGTGAAAAGAACCATGTTATTCTTCTGGCAGGATTGACATGAAATACTAGTTTAATGATAAATCACTAGTTGTTACACGTTGTCAGTATATAACGTTATAATGGGCTTCATATGCACCCTTCCTTTTTCACTGTATCCTGGGTATGTTCCGGAACACTTTCGTCATGGATTTTCATTTAATTTAACCACTGATGAATTCTAGATGGACGTAATGACCAAATGGGGCAGTAAAGTGTCTACGTTTGTATGGCTTTCTACATCTAGAAATAAGGTTTTCGAATAGGTACTTGCATGCTTTCATATCTATTTAAGGTCATTGGAGTGTATTGATAAACGGAAATAAGAAGCGCATCCCTAGTTGAAAATCCAATGTAGGGAGACAGTATCACAATTTCCGCATATTCTAATGTTTAATATTAAACTAATGAATATTGTATGTTTATTATTGACAGAACAGTGTGTTCTTTCAATATTAAAGTATTTCAAAGCAATCCAGGCATTAATTCAGGTTTTTTCTTTTTATTAATGAGTCACATGTGTCCATTTTTCTGTACTCCAGGAAACCGGCTACCTATCTCACTACTGTGAAGTTTTTCAAGAACGATAACTCTTACATGCAATTACTTTGTGAATATGATTTTATTATAAAATGTCAATTTTTAATCGTTTATAGATAATTAATTTTACGCAATTTCAGTATTGATGAAATTGATATACATTAATGCAATACTAATCTATGTCAGTATCATTTTTAGTGACATTATTTTGCAAACAAACGTGTGTTTATTTATTTTTTCAAAATTCACTCCTTTTTACATAAATTTATATAAAATCCTTAAAATTCTGACAACCTGTATTTTTTTTGTGGCAGAACATTTTCTTTACTTCAAAGCACTATAACTACAAAATTTGAAGAAATTCTACTGAGAAATGGTGACACAATCCTATTACCTTAAAGCAATTTTGATGGTGAACTCTACGTTTCCGAGGTTGGGCGTAGCCTTGTAGGTGGTGCTGGTTTTTTTCTATTTATTTCTAGCAATTGTTTTACGCAAAACAAATTGTTGATTCTGATAGTTCACTATAAGTGTCCGAGGTTGGGCCTAGACTTGTAGTTTGTATGATTCTGAAAACCAATGACACAGAGTTTTCATTATTTAGGCCTTTAGTGTCATTTATGAGTTTTAAATGGTCTTAGTATACTGTATATTGTTTATTTTGTTTGGGTTTTTTGCATCAACAAATGATTTTCAAAAAGAGGCTTCTTTTCTGCATATAGACGAAAAATATTACCAGATGATCACTCATGCCAAGATGTATTCTCCTGAATTTGACGAAATATACTTGTAGGTCCAACAACCCCAAGCAACTGCTCACGTTTCAGGGCTTCCCACATGACCAGTCAGGAAGATCCTATATTGACCACAATGCTGTATTAAAGTACCTTGAAGATTTCAGTCAACATAATAGTCTTGCCGACTTTATACAGGTAACTAAGCTCATTAACGTGATATAAGATGTGATTGCTTTATACAGGTAACTAACTTTAACTGTGGTGTGATAATAACGACATTACACAGGTAACTAGACCAAACCTAAATTGTAATGACTTCATACAGGTAACTATATTAAACAACGTAATATAAATCTAAATGCCTTCATACAGGTAATTAGACTTAAGAACGTGGTATAAATCTTAATTACTTCATACAGGTAATTAGACTAAAGAACGTGGTATAAATCTTAATTACTTCATACAGGTAATTAGACTAAAGAACGTGGAAAAAATCTTAATTACTTCATGCAGGTAATTGTACTTAACAACGCGGTAAAAATCTTAATGAATTCATACAGGTAATTAAACTTAAGAACATGGTATAAATCTTCATGCCTTCATACAGGTAACAGTACTAAATTATAAATGTTTAGCCACCGACTCGTGTAACTACGAACGTTAGGAATCGTGAAATTGTAGTAGTGTTTGTATTATAAATTTTGGTAGTGAGGCGATCCGTGAATATTATCCTACACGAGACAAGTAAATAGGGGAAAAAATGAAGA
>NW_018408279.1:15220-16337 GCF_002113885.1 Mizuhopecten yessoensis
GATTGAACTGAAAGTTGGTAGGAATGATCAGCTCATGGTCCTGACAAAGTGTTGTTATTTTTCAGGTCAATCAGAAATCCAATATGGCCGCCACGGCCGCCATTTTGAAACACTATTCCAAATTTAGTTCTCAGTTTTTCAAAGTTCTGCTGGGCCGATTGAACTGAAAGTTTGTAGGAATGATCGACTCATGGTCCTGATAAAGTGTTGTTATTTTTCGGACCAATCAGAAATTCAATATGGCCGCCACGCCCGCCATTTTGAAAAACTATTTCAAACTTAAAGTCAAGTTCTGCTAGGTTGATTGAACTGAAAGTTGGTAGGAATGATCAGCTCATGGTCCTGACAAAGTGTTGTTATTTTTCAGGTCAGTCAGAAATCCAATATGGCCACCACGGCCGCCATTTTGAAAAAAACTATTTTAAACTTAAAGTCAAGTTCTGCTTGGTAGATTAAACTGAAAGTTTGTAGGAATGATCGACTCATGGTCCTGATAAAGTGTTGTTATTTTTCGGGTCGATCAGAAATCCATTATAGCCACCACGGCCGCCATTTTGAAAAAAAATATTTCAAACTCAAAGTCAAGTTCTGCTGGGCCGATTGAACTGAAAGTTGGTAGGAATGATCTACTCATAGTCCTGACAAAGTGTTGTTATTTTTCAGGTCAGTCAGAAATCCAATATGGCCCCCACGGCCGCCATTTTGAAAAACTATTTTAAACTTAAAGTCAAGTTCTGCTGGGTCGATTGAACTGACAGTTTGTAGGAATGATCGACTCATGGTCCTGACAAAGTGTTGTTATTTTTCGGGTCGATCAGAAATCCATTATAGCCACCACGGCCGCCATTTTGAAAAAAAATATTTCAAACTCAAAGTCAAGTTCTGCTGGGCCGATTGAACTGAAAGTTGGTAGGAATGATCTACTCATGGTCCTGACAAAGTGTTGTTATTTTTCAGGTCAATCAGAAATTCAATATGGCCGCCACGGCCGCCATTTTGAAAAACTATTTCAAACTTAAAGTCAAGTTCTGCTGGGCCGATTGAACTGAAAGTTGGTAGGAATGATCAGCTCATGGTCCTGACAAAGTGTTGTTATTTTTCAGGTCAATCAGAAATC
>NW_018408279.1:17404-21575 GCF_002113885.1 Mizuhopecten yessoensis
TAGGAATGATCGACTCATGGTCCTGACAAAGTGTTGTTATTTTTCGGGTCAATCAGAAATCCAATATGGCCACCACGACCACCATTTTGAAAAACTATTTCAAACTTAAAGTCAAGTTCTGCTAGGCCGATTGAACTGAAACTTTGTAGGAATGATCGACTCATGGTCCTGACAAAGTGTTGTTATTTCTTCGGGTCGATCAGAAATCCAATATGGCCACCACGGCCGCCATTTTGAAAATACCTATTTCAAACTTTAAAGTCAAGTTTGACTGGGCCGATTGAACTGAAACTTTGTAGGTATGATCGACTCATATGGTCCTGACAAAGTGTTGTTATTTTTCGGGTCGATCAGAAATCCAATATGGCCACCACGACCACCATTTTGAAAAACTATTTCAAATTTAAAGTCAAGTTCTGCTGGGTAGATTGAACTGAAACTTTGTAGGAATGATCGACTCATGGTCCTGACAAAGTGTTGTTATTTCTTCGGGTCGATCAGAAATCCATTATAGCCACCACGGCCGCCATTTTGAAAACAATATTTCAAACTCAAAGTCAAGTTCTGCTGGGCCGATTGAACTGAAAGTTGGTAGGAATGATCTACTCATGGTCCTGACAAAGTGTTGTTATTTTTCAGGTCAATCAGAAATTCAATATGGCCGCCACGGCCGCCATTTTGAAAAACTATTTCAAACTTAAAGTCAAGTTCTGCTGGGCCGATTGAACTGAAAGTTGGTAGGAATGATCGAATCATGGTCCTGACAAGGTGTTGTTATTTACCGGGTCGATCATGCCAATATGGCCACCATGGCTGCCATTATGAAAAATATTTCAATCTTCAAGTCAAGTTCTTCTAGGCCGATTTAACTGAAACTCGGTCTAGGAATTAGCAGCTCATGTTCCTGACAAACTTATATAAACGTTATACTTTACTATTTTTTACTCAAATTGGTACATATTATTCAACAACAAAAATAAATACTGTAGGACTCAGGTGACCGTTATGGCCCATGGGCCTCTTGTTAGAGTATTTACCTGTTATTTGATTTTTTAACTGTTTTTTTTTTTTACTGTTTGAGTATTTAACTGTTATTTGAGTATTTATCTGTTATTTGAGTATTTACCTTTTATTTGAGTATTTACCTGCTTTTTTGTGTATTTACCTGTTATTCAAGTATTTACCTGTTGTTTGAGTATTTACCTTTTATTTGAGTATTTATCTGTTTGAGTATTTACTTGTTATTTCAGTATTTACCTGTTATTTCAGTATTCACCTTTTTTTTGAGTATTTACCTGTTTGAGTATTTACTTGTTATTTCAGTATTCACCTGTTATTTCAGTATTCACCTTTTATTTGAGTATTTATCTGTTTGAGTATTTACTTGTTATTTCAGTATTTACCTGTTATTTCAGTATTCACCTTTTTTTTGAGTATTTACCTGTTTGAGTATTTACTTGTTATTTCAGTATTTACCTGTTTTTTGAGTATTTACCTGCTATTTGAGTATTTAACTGTTATTTGAGTATTTAACTGAGCTGTTTGAATATTCAACTTTCATTTGCGTATACCTTCTGTTTGATTATTTATAACTTTGATTTTGAGTATGTAACAGTGTTGTTTGAGTATTTAAAGTGCCACTTTTATATTAAACTGCACAGTTGGAGTATCACATTCTTAAATTAATTTAACACACTGAAAACTAATATCAACTCTGTCTTGTTTTGCCAGTCTTGATACAAATAAAAACATGTAACGGAGTTTGCTAGGGAAAAGTATGACATGGGGAAAAAAAAAAGTAATATCTTCAATTTTTTCTTTTTTAATCTAGGGAGCCAGCCTACATCCGTGAGATGTGTATTTTGAATGAGAACTTGACCGCAGGCTGTTCAGATGTGACAATGATGCAGATACGTACATTCCAATACATGTTTGAACAACTTGTTATGAGTTCACCCACTTGTTCATGGATGGTTACCGAGGACGTGCGAAAGGGTTCAGATCGACTTTTGGCGGGTGGTGATATGATTAATGAGGATGGTGTCATACAGGTTCTTCAAGATCAGATGAGATCCTGGCAGGAAGCTGTTCTGGGTTCTGTCAAAGCCATGCAGGATGCCTATATGGTTGGTGATATGAGAAATGACAAGGATGAGGAAGATCGAAAGGCCGACGACATGGATGAGGAAGATCGTGAGAAAGATGAAATGGATAAAGAAGACTGCCGTCCTAGAGGGGCTACCGAGTGTTACCTTACAGCTATTTCTACTGTTACAGCAGAAGATTGGGTTGGACCATCATTTGATAACTTCTGTCGGTAAGCAATGACTAATAGAATCTTCCCCTACCTTGAGGGTGTGACAGAGAAATCTCCAATCCCCGGGGTGATTTTTTTGGTTGTCTAACCCTAGGTTGGAGATGATGATTATTTTTCTCCCATCCTATTATTTCAGTCACGTCTCCACCGACAGTAGTGTAAACAAAACACATGTGGGGTATGAATATCGTCATTCACTTTGACATCACAATTACAGCTGACACATTTTAATGACGTCACAATTGAACATGTACTAATCGGCACAAGGCTATCTCCCCCTAGGGGGTGACAAGCTGATCTTTCCCGGCACACCTGTGAAGGGTGGGAGAAAGTTATGTCAGTCTGAAGGATTTCTTGATGCCCCAAATATGTGATGATATCAATAAATCAGAAAGCTTTGTTTCACATTCTTAATGGTAATGATAGAACATATACTCCATGACACGAACATTGTGTTTGTCCAAATGAATAGAGTTTCTAGCAGTGTTGTTTTGTGCTGTGTAAGCTCATTGGTTATGAAAAACCATAAGCTTATGTTTGAACTCTTACATTTCGAAACTAAGCCACAGTTTTTTGTTTTTTGTTTTTAGTAAGAAATCACAGGCTGATTTTCGAAGCTGGCCCATTTTTACGAGTGTCTTATTTTTGAAGCCATTTAAACTGAAGACATGTACGATTTGTTTTCAATGCTTTTTTTTATTTTTAAGCTTTATAAATAATCCATGCCATAGTTGCATTATTGCTCAAAATATTCAAAACCATTTACTGTAAAAAACAAAAATATGAAATTTGCAGTTTTTTGGTGCTGAAATAAAGTTTTTGGTTTGGTTGTGCAAATTACATAGCTATAGATATTTTCATTTTTTTTTTTTTTAACAAAAAGATCATTGATTTGCAAGGTCCACCATTGCAAAATTGACTGCAAGGAATCCAAGGCATATTTTCAAGGCTGGGCTATTTTTGAAGCTGGCTAACTTTTGAAATATTTTTCACTGTAACAAACTCAGGTTTAGTTTCAAATCCAGCCTATTTTTCTAATCTAGCTGGCTTCTTAATCAAGATTTTTGGGTAAATGTGTCCATTGATTGATTTTTTTATGGTTTTTAGTAAGTTAGAGGGCATGTATGGTTGCATGAAGAAGGAGATGGCTGGCTGTATGGAATGGCAGCAGGTCATGGTTAGGAAGCTATACAGCGAAACACACTTTTACTACAACAGCGTGTGTGAAGAAGACAAGATGGCCTACATGGCTGAGGACAGTGAGTACACACTGCAATCTTTGTATCTCAGAATGTTCTTATCTGTTTTCAAGAGCTTGAATTTATGATTTCGCAATGGATAGTACTTATGTTTCATTTTGAAGAGTATATGAACATTTTCGTTTTCCTTTAAAGTACCTGGTTATTGAACTCAAAGGAAACACAGGAAAAAACCTGGAAATAAAACTACCAAAATATGTGAGGCAAAGAGAATATTTTGAGTTAATATTTTTAGGTAAACTTGTTCTTTACATAAGGTATACCCATGATATGTTTGAGTGAAGGCTATATGTTATCTAGCCTACAGAGAATGGGCCTTTTATGTGTTTTACTTTAGGTTTTATGATACTTTACGGAGTAAACCTATAATATATGTTTTAGTTAAGGCTGTATGCTATCTTACAGAATGTACTACATGATAATTGTATACCTATGACATTTGCTCTGAGTTAAGGCTGTATGCTATCTTACAGAATATACTACATGATAATTGTATACCTATGACATGTGCTCTGAGTTAAGGCTGTATGCTATCTTACAGAATATACTATGATAATTGTATACCTATGACATGTGCTCTGAGTTAAGGCTGTAT
>NW_018408279.1:22795-61215 GCF_002113885.1 Mizuhopecten yessoensis
AAGGGGGGGGGGGGGAGGAGGCTATAGCAGTACCCACGGCGCCGGCGTCCCACTTGGTTAAAGTTTTATGGCAAGCTGTATTTCGGTATTCAATCGAAATTTTAATTAATTTTACATTGTAATATGTATATGGTTACACCAATTGTTTGGAGGTTTTTTAGCAACAAATTGGACCATATATATATCCTCATCGTTGGTACAAAACACAAGTTTTTTGGAATTATTTTTACGGCAAGTTCTAGTTATTTTGAACCTACTGGGCAGATTTCAACCAAATTTGGCAGGAGGCATCCTTAGGGGAAGGGGATTCAAGATTGTACAAATGATGTCCCTGACCCCCCCAGGGGCAGATGGGCGCGGCCAAAAGGGGTGAATTTGACAGTATTGCCTTTAAATGACATCTCCTCCAAGACTATTTGGTAGATTTCAGCCAAATTTGACAGGGAGCATCTTTAGGGGAAGGGGATTCAAGATTGTACAAATGAAGTCCCTGACCCCCCAGGGGACAGATAGGCGTGGCCAAAAGGGGTAAATTTGACCGTATACCTTTAAATACATTGCGTCTAAAAGTACTAGGCAGATTTCAACCAAATATGGCAGGATACATCCTGAGGGGAAGGGGATTCAAGATGGTACAAACCCTGATCCCCCAGGGGACACTGGTGGGCGGGGCCCTAAGGGGAAAATTAAACAGTTTCCCTTTAAACAACTTCTTCTCCAAGGTAGGAACTTGAAACTTGAAGTCATTGTAGATATATATGTAAGGAGAAGTGCACAACACTTTTGGATTTTAAATATGACCCCAGGGCCAGACGGATGGGGTCAAATATTTTCAAAATAAAACCAGTTTTATAGCATTGGAAATCAAAGATTATCTTCAGTTCTACATTTTACAGCAATTTATATTTTAGCATATGATGATTTGGGGGGGGGGGGGGGGGGGTTGTTACTTGAGGGATAAAGGGCAACATAACGTTTAGGGCTTAATGTCTATTATGGATGTAACAAATTTGCGTTCACACGGGCATGGAAATTTAAAAAAAAAACGCTGGTCAATCCATATATTTACATTTTTACCTTAGTTAATCATTGTTTTGTTTGTGCGTTGTCTTTTAAACGACATTGGCAGAACAGCCATATTTAAATAATATTGGCGCCAATAATTTACCATAGTCATTTGAGCATTTGATGCAGGGGCATTCTCCATGTTATCCGAAGCGACAAGACTCTTTTTGAACAAGGTTAATTTATAACGTCATAATTAAACCACGTACATGTCAGAAGAGTTTCTGCTTTTATACTCAAATGAAATGCAATTCTGCTGGTAATGTTCATATAGTGGGTTGCAGTGCAAATGTAAATAGATGATAAGAATGGAATATTTTACATTTACAGTAAATATGCGTTTGCGATAAGAGGTTACCTACTCTCCACTGAAGGCTGTGATTGGGCCAAGTCAATGGTCTTTAAAATGATGGCCAATCACACAATGAGGAAGATGGGCGATAAGTGTCAAGTCCATGTGGAAGAGCACTGTCGTGATCAACGCTCGTGTGATCCCGTGGCCATCACCAGATGTTACCGCCCTATCCAGCTACACGTGGCCGCTATCATAGACGACAAACTACCAGCCAATGTGCACGTCTGCGAGTAAGTATAAGTTGGTACACAGTTGCATACCGTAATTCCTTCACAAACGTTAAAGTCTTACTCGATGTCTGACATAACTCACCTCGGACCAACATCAAATTCTGTGGGTAATACATTAAAAAATAGGGTACACAAGTCTCAGTCAGGTTCTCTGTAATACCTGTCGACAAGATTAAAGATTCTGCAAGAAATTAAAGAAGGTGAGTTATGTGTTTCCTTTTTAGTCCCCAACCAATACGATGTACTATAGGAAGGAACTATAGGTTTGCTCTCAGTTCGTTAGTCAGTCAATCCATTACTGCATCACTCGTCCAATACAGATCTCAATTACTCTTTCATTTACAGTTTTCCAAATTTTAAATGTGGGTACATCTTGGGATGGCAGAGTGTTCCATTCATTAGTTGATGTGCATCTTGTGTCCAAATATAACTGAGTTATGGCCCTTTGTTCATTTGTTTGCCTCTCTTTCTGGAGGAGCATATATATACTTTAACACCCACAATTTGCAAGTTTATAGGAATGTCTTGGGGTGGTCCATTGTCGCATCTTAAAACTGTGCCCAAATAAATACACCAGAGTAACAATATGTGTTAATTTTTGATACCGAAGTTTGTCTTGAGTTGGAGAGGCAATGGATTGCTTCTAATACTCTGCCTTTTTGCTTGGAACTTACAGGATTGTTTGTGTTATTTAATTTTCTGGTGGTTCTTATCATGCCATGTCATGTCACTTGACATTTGATGGTTCTTAACAAGCCATGTTAGCTTTCAGACTTTTTATCCTTTCTTTAAACTTCTCCTTTTTTGGAACTTGGAATTTGTTGTTTCCCACCATACAGTTATAAGGTTGAAGACTGTCTATTTTATCTTGTTTAAATTCACTACTTGATGTGTTTCAGACAACTTGCCGTGGCAGCTAAGTGTGTAGAGAGACTGCATTGTGACGAGCGCACAATGTACCGTGTCCACGAGACCATGGAGCCGGCCCTGTCCAAGCTAACCAAGATGTGTTACAAGATGCCAGTACAAACCTGTATTACCAGTTCCATGTGGAAGATGGCTGCCATCGTCTTGCTGAATAAGAAAACTTACGAGACTAGTTATGCATTGGGTTATATGAAGATGCACATGTACGACGATAGAATGAATATGAGCAGAAATAACACCACTTCCGCAAATACAACCAAACCTGATGATGTAATGAACGATGGAAAATGGTCCGAGGAGGGTATGGCTAAAGCTCTGATGACACTCCAACACATCCTCAGTAGAGACAATGGGTGTAGTAAAGATATGGAGGTTGATGGAGATCTGGCCACGGGGTTGAAATACCTCGTACGATATGCCTTCATGTACGAAAAAATGGTAGAGACTGACGAAAATTTCATGAACATGATGACACTAGCTATGGCCGGAGAACTAAGGAATGCTGTAGGTGATTCTGTTGGCGGGGACTTCGGCTCAAACAATCAAGAGTTGGGCGACCTGATCAAGATGGTTAGAGACCGATTTGACGACAGAGAAAACATGACGAGGAATAATATGACCATGCATGGTAACACGACGAGGAACAACGCGACCGTACCTGGGTACAATATGACGGCGCCGAGAAGTAATACCAGCATGGAAATGGACTGGAAGCTGAGAGATGTTATTGGCAGGATAATCACCCACCTGATTGTCTATGGCAACAGTGATACTTTCATGCAGGTCGAGACACACAAGGTCGTTAAAGCTAAAATGATGAAAGCTATAGAAATGGCCAAAATGCGGGGCAATGACCTTGAACTTGAAGAAAGAGATGAAGACGCCTTTGAACGACTGGATTTGAACTTAGGCAAAGATCTTGAAAATGCTGTTGACTGGGAGATGATGAATATTCTGAAGACGGTGTATGATGTTGCAATGCTAGAGAGTTCCAACCTTACCATGAACCACACGATGGAGCTGCTAGAGATGGCCCAGCACATCCATGCCTACAGGAAGCAAGAGCTGTGTATGTCCATGGTTGGGGCCTGGCAGTGTACCTCTAGTACCCTAATGCTGTTGCCGGAGTCTGTTCGTGGCATGGTCAACCAGACACTCAACTCCCTCTACAGTATTACTGGACACTTCTGTGAAGGTAGGTCATACTCTCTGTAAATTATACATACATACATTATGTAAAGATGAAATGCCGAAAGATTTCTTCTCTGTGAGAGGATAGACTGATATAAGTGTCGATTATTAGGCCAGCGACTGGACAGTACTGCTCCATAATGGACAGGTTCAGGTAAATAACTTGCTTCATTGTTCATTCTTCTATATAATGTATATATAATGTCAAAACAAAACGATGACTTCACAAGTGTGTTTTGAACAACACTCTACAATGGTACCAGGCACTTCTGGCAACACATGGCATATCTCTATCATTTCTACAACATAACTTGGAACATTTGTTGAGGTAGATAATCTCACCTGCAATTCTAGGCCATAAACAGACACACTTGGTATGGTAGATGAGCTCAGATTTATAAAACAAAGAAACCTATGTGACAGTTTACGATATTTTTACAGAGTTGAAATGCTATAGCTGTGACAATTTCCACGACAACGAGGCCTGTAACAAACAAGCCATGGTGACATGTAAACCCGGCCAGGTATGTAGCTGTCCTCAACATTTAATGCTTATGAATTGTATGGCCCTGTTTTAATTGAGGATCCTGTTATGATATATGAGGATAATGTTATAATAATTAATGGACTTGTTATGAAGTTGAGGTTCCTGCTTTAAAGATTGAGGGCTCTATTTTGATAACTGAGGGTCATGTTATGGTAATTATTTATCACAACAGGATCCTCAATTATTACCAAAACAGGATCCTCAGTTATCATGTTATAAACCTCAATATGCATACCCTCCATGTATTGGCTGTCATGATGAAGGGACCTGTTATAACAATTGATGGTCCTGTTAAAACAATAAGAGGTCATGTAATAGCAGTTGAGGGTCATGCAATAACATTTGAGGGTCTTGTTATAATAGTTGAGGGTCATGTTATGACTTTTGAGGGTCCTGTTATAACAATTGAGGGTCATGTTATAATGTTGAGGGACCTGTTATAACAATTGAAGGTCATGTTATAACAATTGAAGGTCATGTTATAACAATTGAGGGTCCTGTTATAACAATTGAGGAACCTGTTATAATAATTGAGGGTCATATTATAACAATTGAGGGATCATTCTATGATAATTTAGGGGTAATTTTATAATAATTGAGGGGTCATATTAAAATAATTGATGATCCTGTTTCGATCATCGAGGATCATTTTGTGATACCAGCAATTGAGAATCCAATATGATAATTGAAGGTTCTGTTATTGCTGAGGGTTCTGTTGGTATTGTAGGTATGCTTCACTCATGTCGACAACGGTGAGATGAAGAAGGGATGTGCTGCCCCTGCTATGGGAGACTGGCAGAAAGATAAGGAGATGTACAGTACCTGTATGGGACACGGATGTAACCATCCTAAATTCGGAACCAGGAAAGGTAGCAACTTTAATATTTTTCTGTCTTTTCTATGACTCAAAAGAATGTTAGTTAAGATAATTTCATATTTTGAAAATGAAATTTTCGAAATTAATCATGACAACACACTCGTCAATAAATCTTGTGTAAAATGAAATTTTTCAGAAGCAGAGAATGAAATGTGCCAGCCATTCAAAGCCATTGGATGTATGTATGAACTACTACCCACCATGCTACAGGGACAGGAAGTTGATTACAGGTAAAGCATCCTCACTAAAATGAGGTCACTGTTACCATGAAAAGTACAGCATGTATATAAAGAAACATTTATGGTCTACATTGACATTCACTAAATTGTTCCTTTAACTTGAGTTATCGGCTCATAACCGCATTTTTCACAAATGAAACAATTGTTTGACATCAACAGTACATGTTTGCGGAGTTGACTTTTGCTGTTAATTGTATCGAACCGATCACATGCTAATGTGTTTTAAAAATCATATTTGTAATACTTATAGACTATTAACTCATTCACCCCTGAAATTTCATAAAGAACTATTCCAGCCTTTGAATTAGAAGAGTTCAAATGTGTCTTCAGGGGTGAATGAGTTTACAGATAATTTAAAATCTGCCAATTTAAAAGTAGAATATTTCCCCAGATAACTTAGAATGTCTTTGATGCTAACTGTTTGACCTATGTCTTTGATGCTAACTGTTACACCTATCTGTCCTCAGGGAGGCGTACAAGGCATTCCACTGTATGGAGTCCTATACCTCTAGCTGTATCATGGAGGAGCACAGAGAGCTCAGTCGTATGGCTCAGCGGGTCAAGGTCGCAATGACTGATGGACAGTGCTCTCAGCCTGACTTCGTACACACTTGTGGCCTTTCGTCCATCCTTGAACTTGCCGACCTCGTAAAAACTCCAGCAGCTAGCAGGAAAACTATCTGCACGTAAGCAATTTTGTTTTACCTCGCATAGAAATCCAGTAGTCTGAATGGTCCAACGAACTTTTGCAATAAATGGAAATATCTTATCCTAAATGGAAACTTCCTGAAAAACTGTGAAGACGAGGATGTATGTCTGATTAACTTGATATGCAACCCATGTTAACATAGACATCACATTTACAACGTACAACTGGAACATATGTTATTTCTATTGACCTACAACCATTAGGGATTATTGGGACATATGTAGGTATAGGGGTTTATTTGAATGAATGACCAAAAGTCAAATGTTTTATTTCTGTCTTAATATATACCAAAAACTCTTTGTACTGTGTTAAGTTGATAAATGTGTTGCCAATATTTTCGAAACACAAAACACAATTCAAGATTATTAACTTGTCTCTTCCAGCACGCTGAACCAGACTGTGAGCAACGTTATGCTTGCCAATTACTGGAACCAGTGCACAGAATATGAGATGGTTATGACCTATAATGAATTAAATATGATAAGCTCAGTGATTGGCCCAGACTTCTGTCCGGGAATCGATCCCCGCAACCCACAGAAATGTGCAGAAGAACGCGCAAAACTCCCACCCATGTGCAATTTGGAGGAGGCCATTGGTAAATGTCTTTATGAAGCAGACGTATTGCACAAGATGGTAGAAATTCTCGGAGACCCTGAAGAATGGAGAGACATGGACTTCTTGTGCAGGTTTGTGTATTAGGCAGCCTAAGTTGGTAAAGATAAGATGTGCTATCCGAGACGAAGACTTGTTTGACTGGCTTCGTTTCAATATCTTGATGTGTTGTTTGCTGTAAAAGTGGATTTATTCACGATGCGGAAATGCTTGCATTTTTAGTAGCGAAGCGTGGAAATATCACACAAAATATTTTGAAATTATTTAGACTATAAATGTATATAATAAATATACATGTATTACGGAACCACTGCAAATGTGGGAAAGTTCCACACCGCAATCAGTTTAAAGTGTCGCAAAGCAAGCATTCCACATGCAAGATATTCCACTTGACATTACTGTAGGCCAGGAAATTATCGCCCTTCAGCGGTAGAATCCATCTAAGCCCATTATTAAATTCGCCCTTCACTTTTAATTACTGTGTATATTCTATTGTTTACAAATGTTTGCTGTACGAAAAAGGCAAAACATTAAAACTGCAGCGACTTTTTTCACGGTATGCAGTATGTGTATACCACTATGTGTTTTCTGTTATGATCAACTTCAAGAAATCCCTGTTAACAGAATTAAACAAGAAATTTGATACCTATCGACATCTAGTGAAATCGCAGATTATACGATGTGATGTTAATATAATAATAAGTTCTTGTATTTAGTTGAAATTCAGTAGAATCACCAATATGTGTATGTGAAATCATATTTAGATTTGACATTTAATAATCAAACAGTATTTTCTAGACTGACTCAAGATTCCAAAGTCATATCTATGGTTGATAATTCAATAATTACTAAAAACAATTTGAATACCTTTTTGAAGGAATGAAACAATTTTCCAGTGAGTTGGGTACCATGTTGTGTTTACTCTCTTTTTCAGTCGCCTTGAACATATGCTTGGATGTGTCGGAAACTATACGTCAAGTTGTGATGACGCCCAGATGCAATATGTTCACCAGATCGTTGGGGAACGTATTGGCAAAGCAATCCCTCACTGTCCTTCCCTAAATATCGAGTTAGCTATGTGTGATGCTACGCCATTGTCAGAATACAATTGTATGATCTATGAGGGAATAGAAGCCTGCTTGCAGCCAACAGAGGTTTACAAAAACCCCTACAACCTATGCAGGTTTGTATCTGTTATTCAATGAAATTACCAAATGGAATTAAAAAGAGTACATCTGGTAATACATTTTTTAATGTATCTTACTATTTACCTATTTTTAACACCGGGTATGTAGTATAAAGTTAAAAATGACAACATTTTAAACTCAGGTGTAATACAATTCTGCCTCTTGACTCTTTGTTGATCAGTGTATTGTAATACAATTTGACCTCTTGAATTTAATTTTTGTCCAATCTGGGTATTGTAATATAATTTGACCTCTTGAATTTTGACCAATCAAGGTATTGTAATACAATTTGACCTCTTGACTCTTTGTTGATCAGTGTATTGTAATACAATTTGACCTCTTGACTCTTTGTTGATCAGTGTATTGTAATACAATTTGACCTCTTGAATTTAATTTTTGTCCAATCTCGGTATTGTAATGCAATTTGACCTCTTGAATTTTGTCCAATCTGGGTATTGTAATACAGTTTGACCTTCAACATTTTGGTTGCCCAGAGTATTGTTAAACAATTTGACCTATTGACTTTTATCTGATCTAGGTATTGCAATACAATTTGACCTGTTGACTTTTGGTTGATCAGAAAATTGTAATACAAATGTACAATCTGAACTATGACCTTTGCTTGATCAAGGTTGCTTGAGTAATACATGACTCGGTACTGTTGACAAGGTGCAAGGTATGACTTGCTGTGTAACAGACATTTGTACAGGCCAGAGGATTTGTATAAATCGTGATACACATGATTTATTTAGACAATAACACCGCTGACTCACCTTTATGTGACCTATACTGTGATTTTGTTACGTTATTTAAGAAAAAAAGACCAGCAGACTTTTACCTTAACGATTTGGATTTTCTTTGTATTGTAGCATGAATGAGACCATGTTCGATGACGTTCTCACGTGTCTGCACGGTTACACTAAGCACTGCACGGCAGTCCAGGCCCTTCCTGTAACATATATTGTACAGAACTATATGGCACAATCCTTGATCCTGTGCGGAAACCACAGCATGGCAACGGAGATCGCACAGGGCATTACCAACCATGAACAGGGCGTTGCCATGGAAACTATGATGAACATGATGATGGGGAAGGCTTCGGGCATGATGCAGGATAACGAAGATGCACCCATCACCTCCCTTGTCAATGTCATCCTGTCACTGAAGACCAAGATAACAATGACTGGCAACGTGACCGACATGTTAATGGCATTGATGAATGAAATGGGCGAGGACAAGGAGGAGGGTATGAAAGGTCCTTCAGACAAGACCAACCTCATGTCAATGATGAAGGTCAGCATGGGTATGGCTATGCACGTTTCGGGATTAGACACAAAGAGGTAGGTACATGTTTTTATGCTGAAGCAGTGTTACTTCATCACAACTCCTGATGATAGAGCTGATTAACAAACACAAAAGTAAGAAATGAAAAATGACTACGGTAAATTAAAATTACTTAGAACTCTGTCTTAAGTGAAACAAGGTAACAGCTGTTTTAAAAATCCTTAATTTTAAAGATTCTTGAAAGTTTTCAGATTTTATTTTTTTTTCTCTTCACCTCCATCTTAAATTAAGAAATGCAAGCAGCATATTGTAAAGAAAAAAACAGTAGTGACACTGTTTTTATGCTCCCCCAATAAAAATGGAGGGGCATATATTGTTACCCTATGTCCCTCGTATCCTTGTCCGATTCTTTATCACAGCTCTACTGACTTCATTTTCTAACAGATTTTCATCAAGAGTTTTTACCAAGGTCAGGTGTGATAATTCCTTGGATAAGTTTGTATTTCAGAGTCCCAAGGTCAACATCAAGGTCACTCTTGCTATTTATAAGTCAACCATTGCTTTTTCGACAATAAATTCATTATTGTCATCAGTTTATTAGAGCAGGGGGACGTACATAACCTACAGATGTTTTCTAGTTTCACATATTTGCCACTCAGGTTTGATACTAACTTGTTTCACTATAAGCTGTTTATAACTCGGATTTGTTACAGAATATACCACACTGACGTAACCCATGATGTGGCTCGCTGTGTCTCGCAGTACTCAATGGCTGTCCAGAGGCTGCTTCTCTACCCCGAAGTCTCGCACCAACTGGCATGTGAGGGCAAGGCTGTATTCCGGAAATGTTTGAAAAAACTTCAACTTCCTCCGGTCGCTAACATGTTTGTGATGGCCCTGGAAAGCAAGGTAGCTATGGAGTCTGAACGAGATTGTAATTACTATCTAGATGATGTCATGCTTCTTGGAAGAGATATCGCTAATGTGACGTCCCATATGAGGATGATCATAAACGCAACCGGAGCTTACGAGAATGCTACGGCTGCTGCCATCGCTCTGAAGCTGAACACTACAATTTTACAACGTGCCAACCTGACGAAGGAGGAGCGTGACCTCATCACAATCATCATTGGAATGATGTCCAATATGACGTCTAGGAACAGGTCTATGGATGGTCTTGAGGACGCACCAAAGGAAGTCGTGATGACCTTGATCAAGGGTGTGGTGTCACAGTTCCACGAAATTGTTACTGGTAGGTTTACGTGTGTCAAAGCGTAATAATTATTTTGAAATGTTTTAAATTTTTGATTGTATAATAACACGGCTTATATTGACTGTTTTTATCTGTGTCGATACTTGTTTGTTTCAGTGACTTCCGACTGTAACGCTTGGATGATTTCGCAGCACATCACGTTTGCCTATATGCAGGTCTTGACAGGGGCCTTTTACCCTTACTCCCAGTATCCAGGCATGTGCAGGTTAGTAAATGTCTAAACCATACAGTCTTGTTAATATAAAATATGATAGCGCAGAAAATTTACTTAAACTCTGGCTGGCTGAAGCCATAGCTTAAAACTTGGCAATTTATAGATATCCACCAAATATCTCCATTCTTTTAATTGTATTATTTGGAAGGGTTGCCTCAATGGTTTTCCAATGGGAAAATTATATAGAAAAGAAGTTTCCTGATTTTACATAATCAATATTTACATGCATTGAATCCCAATATATCATTATTTATGAACTTTACCTAAATCAATAAAAAATATATGTATGTATTTGTAGTCGCAGGCTGTTGTATAATTTGATTTTAATTCTAACTGGTTTATAGTTACTTTAACAGGTGTTTTATACCGAACTCTTTCTACAAAAACCAGAGTAAGCCAGAGCATATCGAACTATAACAGACCTATTATTGCTTGTTTTATGTTAGAAACAATCTCGAACAAAGAATAATACTGTCTTATATATAAATCATTTCAATGACAATTTTTTTTTTACTGGAAAAGAGTTTTAATTGATATAATTGGCAAGTTATACCTTCTTGAAACCTGTGTATAGTGGCATGTTGTATTATCATGTATATTGTATTCTATCAAATATTTTGTAAGTGTGCCAAATCATCAATATGCTGTTAAAATTCAATAATGCATTAAAATTTCAGTGCAAATAAGTACATTTTACAGTTTATTTAATGGCATTTTTTTTTTAATGCTAAGTGAGTTTCGATATTACCATTAAGTTTTTCTTTTTTTCAATTATTCAGTAGTATGTTTCAGTGAGATTCAGGCATTTTTAATCCAACATTCAAATACTAATAACTAAATATCTTTATAATAATGAGACTGAAGTTTGAATTATGGCATTGTTATTTTCCAGTAACCTTAAAACAGTGTACGAAACTTTGAAACCCGAGGTCCTCAAGTGTCCTGTAAACTACCAGGTCATGTACGATCGAGCCCTCACGTTCCTGCACTCCGAGACGAGCGAGATCTGTGACCTGCCTTACATAGATAACACACCACCCACCACATGTAATGCCGAACTTGTCAGTCATTGCATTGTGGATCTCATGCCCTTGCTGTCGACTGCTGGGACTGAACGCAAGAGGCTGTGCATGTATGTAAAAATTTTCATGTAGGCACTGATGAACAGAGTCTGAAACAGGCTTCAATGATTTTCATGAAACAAGATTAAGTAAGGGTCTGTATTGTCATATGACATGGGAAAGGATTCTTGATATTACATCAGAGATTTGACGGACACATGTCAAATATTCGACCAGAAAAAGCATGGAGGAAAAAACAATTTTGTCTCAACTCCTATTTAATGATGTCATCACATTATATTGTCCCCTGTGGCATCACAGTTGATTTTATTATATGTTACATGTCAAAAATTTCTGTGATGGATTTAATAAATGACAATGTATTTGATTTGATTATTTTCAGGGCTGTTGAGCAGGCTTCCCTATGCATGGCATATGGCCTTCGACATTGTAACGATACCCAGTCATTGGCCCCGTACCTTCAATTTGAACACATCAAGTCGATTGTAGCCGACAGTTGTCCCTTCCTCACGGCTTCGATGCAGTGCTTCAATAACGACGATATCATTACGGGAAATACCCAGCTCTGTAATGTAACGATGCCTTCGTAGTACTGTGCCAGTTTAGTTACTAGTTCTACAGACCTAGACAAGTGCAAGTAGGTTTTATCCACTAGTGAAATTTAACATCAGGTCTTAACATAGTTCTGATTACCTTAAAACAAGAGTTTTGTAGAGATTTTTTATTGGAATATTTTTCTGAATAAAGAAAATCTTAACAATATTGCTTGTTAAATTTTGAGGACAATTAGCAACATGTAAAGATCAATTATATTTAGTTAAGGACATTGAGAGATTTCTTTTGAAAAACAAATGAAAAATGAAAAAAAAAAAAATTGATTGAGAAATAATTTAGGGGCTTAAGTTATGAAAAAGAATGTTGACATAACAAATTCAAATTTTGTAACTTGGAAGTATTCCTCTGCTGTAAACTTAGAAAATGTGAACTTACATGATAAAACAGGCTTTTCTACCAGGTATATAAGACTCTTCTTCCACTTTTCAGGAAAATTCCCGATATGATGAACTGTTTGTACCGGTACACGCTAAACTGCAGTGCTTTAGAAATGACTGTAGCGTATACCCACTTACACATTGTACTGGAGGATATCGTAAACGTCTGTAACAATGACAGCATGATAAGTGCGTACCGCGAGGCGACAAAATCCGACACGTGTAACCAGGCAGAGCAGTGCACAATAACACAAGTGGCTGCCCGGTGTGGAACTCTTATCCCTGATTCATTTTCATCATGCAGGTAATTTCTGACTTGTATTTATCCTCCAATAAGGCCATGGGGCTTACACATTATCACTGACTCAGAATAAGGGGTGAGGGGGGGGGGGGGGGGGGGGGGATTACAGGACGATAAAATAACACTTGTCAGCATTTCTTACTGAACTGCAATATATATGGGTGGGCTTATTACAAGGCATGGGCTTATTGCCAGATAAATACAGAATATATTTGATTTAATTTCAATATTACTTATAAATCACTATAAAACCTTGTGTTTCAATGTAAATTTGATGATCTCTACCGAGATGTACATAGAGGGTCTTCATTTTGGGACCTACTTAAACATAGATATTTATGTTACTGTGATCCTTGTAAATGACCTTCACCTATTACGACCTTCACATAGATGATGATCTAAACATAGATATTTATGTTACTTTCTCCCACACCTGACAGATTTATCTCCCGTTTTGCCGATGCTAGATTTATCTGTCTCCGCCCTAGGGTTGAGACGGGGGGATTCCCCTATTCATAACAATGGCATGACGTCACTTTAACAATACAATGACGTCACGTCAACAATCCATCAACAAATTGCCTGTATGTGTTTTGGGTCCATGTTTACCTTTATTTCACATTAAAATACTGTTAGATATGTGAGAAAAATAATCAATTGCTACTGGTTGTGTAAGATAGACAAATCTCAACCCTTGGACTAAGATTTTTTGTCCAGAACTTGGCAAGCCTCGTTCTGGACAAAAAATCTTAGACCTCGGGTTGAGATTTCTCTATCTTACACAACCAGTAGCGATAGATTCTATTAGTAACTTTTGTAAAATGACCTTCACATGGTTGATGATCTAAACAGAGATATTTATGTTACTGTGACCTTTGTGATTGACATTCACCTGTTATGACCTTCACATGGATGATGATCTAAACAGAGATATTTATGTTACTGTGACCTTTGTGATTGACCTCCACAAGTAGGATGATCTAAACAGGGATATTCACGTTAAATTGACATCTGTGAATGACCTATACTTGTAAATAACATTCAGCACAATGCAGCCTTTTTTAATATTCAAATTTCAGTTCATTCAACAATTTGAACACCTGTTTGACTGGCCTGATCAAGGGCTGCAACACCTTGCAGTTAACCATGGTACATACAGGATTAAGTTCGATGCTATCTAACGCCCAAATGGCTTGTATAGATGTTGTACCTCTCACATCAATGATTCAATATGAGAAGGATGCAGCCAGATCCGTCATCGCTTGTGTAAATAACTACACCCTGGAAATGACCTCGGCACTGATGAACACTGACGATGCCCACCAAGCAATATGTACTGCATTTGCAAATTTGGGTCAGTGCTTCACGGGAGATATGACAGAAGAAGCAGCGGCAGAAGTGTGGCCCTACTATGGTACCTCCTCCAATGTTACATGGGGGCTTGTCAGAGAGTTGTGTTGGTCTAATGAACAGGCTGCCAACATGGCGAGGAGCCAGATGGGAGCAATGTACAACTACATGCCGGACAGAAAAATGAACGACATGCAAAAAGGTAAGAAGTGTTCAGTTTTTGTCACATAGAGTTCCTGTGTAACATTTAAAGTGACTTGTTCACTAGTCTTTTAAGATATGAGTATGAAGTTAACTAGCGATGTACTATGTAATCCCTGTGCTACCAAGGTGTCCTTGTGTTACTACAGTGTCCCATGTTACAATGGTGTCCCTGTGTTACTACGGTGTCCCTGTGTTACTACGGTGTCCCATGTTACCATGGTGTCCCATGTTACCATGGTGTCCCATGTTACCATGGTGTCCCTGTGTTACTACGGTGTCCCGTGTTACCAAGGTGACCTTGTGTTACTATGGTGTCCCGTTTTACCATGGTATCCTAGAGTTACTATGGTGTCCCATGTTACCACAGTGTCCGTGTGTTACTACGGTGTCCTGTGTTACAATGGTGTCCCATGTTACCATGGTGTCCTTGTGTTACTACAGTGTCCCATGTTACCATGGTGTCCTTGTGTTACTACAGTGTCCCGTGTTACCATGGTGTCTTTGTGTTGCTACAGTGTCCCGTGCTACCATGGTGTCCATGTGTTACTACGGTGTCCTGTGTTACCATGGTGTCCTTGTGTTACTAAAGTGTCCCTGTGTTATCATGGTGTCCTTGTGGTACTACGGTGTCCAGAGTTACCATGGTGTCCCTGTGTAACCTTGGTGTCCTTGTGTTACTATGGTATCTCTTTGGTTCTATGGTGTCCCTTTGTTAGCATGGTGTCTCTGTGATACTAGAGTGTCCCCGTATTACTGTAGTGTCCCTGTGTTACTATAGTGTCCCTGTAATACCATGATATCCTCATGTTACTATGGTGTCTCTGTGTTACTATGGTGTTTCTTTGTTAACATGGTGTCCCAGTGTTACTATAGTGTCTCTGTATTACTTTAGTGTCCCTGTGTTACCATGCTGTCCCTGTGTTATAATGGTACAATGTATCCCTATGTTACTATGGTGTTCCTGTGTTACAGAAGGGCCGACATGTGACATCCAAAATGCTGCCAAGATCTTGAGTTCTTACTCTGTGGTTGTCATGTTCAGCAGTCTTTTGTCTGCTGAGGACAAGAATGACTTCTGTGACGCGTATGTATAAAATCATTGAGGAAATAGCTTTCATAGATTACAATGTTTCCTTTGTATATCTTCAATGAAATAATATTTAGAGCGCATGTAAGTTCTGCAAGTACTTAGTCACATGACACATTCATTTAGAAAACAAGTACTTAGTCACATGACACATTCATTTAGAAAACAAGTGTATTGGGAATGAAAGATGAAATCAAGTTCAAAGTTGAATGATGTCACTTACTTTCAATAAGACCTTGAGATGAACTGAAGCAGAGGGTCCACAGGCAGAATGTGCTAAAAGAGAAACAGAGAAGTTGACTGCATCTATAAGGATATTTTTGACTGATAAAAAATATGTTGGGGATGTAAATTCCTAACAGCCCCGGATGATGACCAATATATGTACTGTTTCACAGGAATGGACAGACATCCATTTGGATGCAGATGGTGCATGCGTCTGCATACAATTGTTCTGAGGCTACCCAAGGGCCGCTGCATGGCCTCGGCGCTGCTGTACATGCATCTATTGCTTTCTCTGGCGTCTGTGCTGAAGAGTTGATGATTTGTGACCCCACGAGTGCCCTTGACTGTGGAATTGAGGCTAGTCGAGAGATCTTGGCCAACATCTCTATGGACAAACTGGAGGAGAATTTATGCAGGTTTGTACGAATTATAGCACTCGGGTTATAGATCATTGAGCCTTGTTATTAACTATTTATTCACCCACCATTTCATTGAGGAGGGGGAAGGGAGGGGCATAAATTGCTACTCATGTCTCCACTACTACATTATAACTCATTTTCATGAGTCAATTGACTGCATTTCTAAACAGATTTTCATCAAAGTTTCTACAAACTTACATTTAAGTACATTGGTAAATTTTCCCTGCAAAAGTATTTACCCCATCTATTAAAATTCTCTCGTGATCTTGATATACTTACCAATTTTCTTTAAAAATTTCTCAAGTCCAAACATGTTTTTTGCCTTATATGAGAATTTTCAAATTTAAATAAAAAACAAAGTCACATTGTAATCTAATAGAGTTAGGAGAGAATGATTCTATGTATATCTAATCTATTTGATTAAAACCTTTTAATTTCATGAAGTGAAAATCCTCCTGTACAATTCAAAATTTCCTCTAAATCACAAAAAAGTGAATTCCCCCAAAAGCTGTTTTGGTCTCTGCAACCACCCAGACAGCATGCACATTTTGAGGAAAGCCTTTGATTTGCAAAAGATGAGAAGAAGGACTCACTGTTTTATGAAACAACAACAAGCAAAGAAGTTAAGATTTGTAGCATTTATTCATGCAACAATGTTTGGCCAAATAATGGTACTCACAGACACTGCACATAACCTAACCTAGAATTTTGGAAGTCTCGACGAAGTGGCGTAGGCCCGGCCGTAAACTTGCATGCATTATTAATAGTGTCCATATATATATGGCAAATAATATGGACAGTCTATATACTATAGGGCTGTATGAACTGTGTGAAAACGCCTGTGGCGTATATATATGGCATAATTCCGGTGGAGCCCACGGCAGAACAGAGCTGTGCCGAAGGTCAATTCTAGTTCATGTTGAGTTAACGGGTTTACGGGGTGCCAGGAAGCAGCTGGGCTGTGGAACGACCCCTTCGTAGACGTGCTACAGCTCCCCCTGCGAATGGGGGCAGGTTACACCGAAGTGATAAGGCCCAAATGAATGTGCAGTAATGGTTTGCAAAAGATGAGAAGAGGGAATCGCTGTATAAATTTGATTAATCATATGTAAAAACAGAAATGTAAAAAGCATTTGGTAAGCTCATTTGTTTCATTGTGTGAACAAGTTTCATCCTTTTGCATTCAGTGTCAGGATAGTTTAAAATTGTCATTTCAGAATCTACGACCAATCAATGGAATGTGTGGAGCGGAACACTTACGCCTGTCCACAGGAGGTCAACTGGAAAGTCCAAGAGAAGATGGAGACCTCATTCTGTATAAGCTACGACATGATCAAACACTGTCCGTCTGTCCGCAAAGAAATGGCGAGAGACAGCACCAAAATCCCGAGCTGTGATGCAGACAGTTGGATGGAAGACATGCGGGAAGATATGGATGTTAAGAACGTCACCACCAGGACAGAGAACGGGACAACAGTTATTAACAGGAACACAACTAGAGCAAACAACACAGCTGAGATGATGGACGACTACAAAGTGTGTAACTTGACTGGTGCCTATGGATGTCTTTCCCATCTCGGTATGAAGTTGATGAGTCCCATGATGCAATGCAACAGTATGCATAGGTAAGTGATGCACCTTGTACGAAAGCAGTGTTTATTCTGCTTGGGTGGGAGGTAAAACAAGATACTTGGGGGCTTTTTTTAGGCTCCTGCACCAAAGTAGAAAGTAGTTTTCCATTGGTCGTTCTATCAATATGTTTTTGTTGGTAAATTAAACAGGTCACCTGAATCATTTCCAGATCCCCCCTTCCCCCTTGTTTTCAGTTTTCACTCTTGACTGCAGTCACAGTGTAATACTATCAATAAGTAAAGATGATCAGGACAACGTGGTGCTGGGTTTTCCAGCTTTAATCAAAATAACATGAACTAGTTTCAACACATTCGTTGTGTCATCATCTTTACCTATCGATTACTCAACTACTACGGCAGGACTCGTGTGTTCCTTGCGGTATCCGTCTGCTGGACAGCACAGATTTTTGTTGAACCCTTTGCACGGACGTTGTATCTCTCACTCCCCTTACAGTTTAATGCGGTTTAAGAATACATTTAGTCTGATTGAACTTCTTTCATGTGATAGTACACTTGTTGTGGGATCTGACAACAGGGGTCACATTCTGATGTCCTTCTAGCCTGGCCATTCTGTGTGTTGCCCTCAAAACTCTCTGTATTGCAAAATGTGCACATATATTTGTAGTTTCAATGTTAAACTTTGTGACATTGCGTTTCCAGGCAGTACACTAAAACCATGCAGTGTGTTGATAAGATGACCAGTTGGTGCGATAGTTCCACCATGTCGGTGGTCGAGTCAGTGGTGCGGATGGCTGTAAAGACCGTGTACAAGATGTGCCCACAGGTTGTCATGAAGCCATGCCAGGAATCAAAGCACTGTCGTCTGGACGAGGCACAACACTGTGTCGATGTTTTGGCCCACATGTCGAGTATGAAAGAGATGAAGGATCAACATATCTGCTTGTGAGTAACCTGCAGACTGGTACAGAGTTGGATATGTTCAGTGTATGATTAGGGCCTGGTTTGCACAGAGCCTGGGTTCTTTAACGAGTCGTTAATGAAAAAGTTTTAAAATCTTAAAATTTAGATTTTTGAAAATGTGAATTTTTAAAACTTTAAAACTTTAAAAAAAAAAATAAGAAAAATGTTGTGATAACATGATCATTTCAAATCCTTATTCATGCTACTATAGTTTTGAATTTTGATATTTTTGAAAATGAATTGAGAGTGACTATAGTCTAGTGCTGACAATAATAGCCTATCATTGTTTGTTTGTTCAGCAAACTTCCCTGTCTTTTCTGTATGTGACTGACGCTCACTGTTTTTGCTCCAGGGCACGTGAGATGACTGAAATCTGCCTAAAGGAGAAGCTACAGCACTGTTCTGTATTTGGTAAGTCCGCTATGATGGAGGCTGTCAAGCATGCCACACCAAACCGACATCTTGTTTGTGGTGGTGATCTTGAAGTCTGCATTCAGAAATTCTTCTTCAACACGATCGGTCTGATCAATGGTGATGTGATGTTGGCCCAAGCGACACGTATCCGAAACACGATCGCCAGCGAGGTGACAAGCCACTTCATGGAGAACCCATACATGGTCGGAGTGACGGAAATTAACAGAAGGATTGAGATGAATTTGGCTAATATGTCGCGCGCCATGAGGGAAATGTTGTCAGGTGGGGCCAACATGTCGATGATGCCCGATGCTATGCAGATGGACAACATGGGGGATGCTTACCTCATGGACGGCGTCGCCTACATGTGGGGAATGATTTCTGGAGGCATGGAGGAGGACTACCAAACTAACCACGCCAAGGCCAAGGTCAGTGTCTCTCGACAGAAGAAGGTCAGGTCTATTTATAGTAGAATTGTAGTAGGTCAAGGTCATTGTCTATTGATAGATGTAATTAAAGGACAGGAGTTTCACACATTTCTGTGTTTTATTGACAAAAAATTCTGCAATGTTTGTTTTCTTGGTAATATTCCGTGTAGCTATCAAGTAACGTATATGGTAAATGTATTGTATAAGGTTTTAATTTCATCATGTCGCCTTTTCCGCATTCCGGCACCAGTTTTTTCCAAATTTGTGACGTCACCTCACGTCACATGAAGGGGGTGTAGGATAGAGATTTTTACCCTGGACAGCTTTATCTTACACACACAGAAATGAGAGAAATACATACCCTATACCTTGGTGACCACAATTGCCAAACTTTGTATGTGAAAATTTATGTTTCCTGTCGGAGACTGTTCAAAGTTATGATTTGTACATAGTACATTTTTATATCTCGAGCTCAACTATGCACATAGTTATGTCCCTTTGTTTACCCTGTGTCACTTTGTCCTCGACATGCCTCGTATGCTCACATCCTTTAAAGTTTTGTTCGCAAATGTCCTGAACTGAAATTTGATCTCGTACCCCTTAAATTAATTTTCCCCGCCATTTTACAGAAGGGGGCATACAGTGTTATTACTGATGTCCATCCCATCGCGTTGTGTCCTCTCACAATTGATCAAGTGACTTCATTACTAAATTGATTTTTATCCATCTTTATACAATGGTCTAGTAAGAGAATATCTGGAATTGGTTTGCAATTCAGGGTTTCAAGGCCAAGGCCAATGTCACTACTACTATTTATAGAATTCCGTCAACCCCTTCAGTGAAGGTACTGAATTTGTTAACAGATTCTATTAAACTTTTATAGATATCAAGTTTGAGAATACTTCATAAAAATTTACAATTTCTTGAAACCAAGGTTAAGGTCACCATAACTGTTGGAGTAATCTATCAAAACAAATGACACTGACTGTGCTTGGGAGCAGGGGGCATCTATGTCTTAGACATTTTGCTCCTTCATAAGAACATTTATCCTAAAGTACGTAGGGGACTAGGGATTGCTCGCAATACTTTGCATTGTTTATTGAAACATTTGTATGACCCACCTTAGATAAGTGAAACGTTTATGTGATCATGTTGTTCATTGAAGCGTTTGTTTCACCAGGTTATTCAGTGTGCAGCCGTTCGTGAAGCATATGAGTGCATGGACAGTGAAATGCACATGGCTAGCTGGTCATACTTGTCGTCCGCACAAGGCACCTTTGTGAGACAGAACCTGATCCAGCTGCACGAAGTCTCCAAAAGCATGTGCCATGAAGATATGACCTGCACCTTCTTGAAGCGTAAGCTTGTGTCTAACTACCGATCTTAAGTATAACTAGTCAATTTCTCTCTGAGAAACATTGACGAAAATAATGTCATTACACACTGTATACTAGAGCTGTCAGCCTGTCACGATACACTTTACCCACGATTCGATATATATCTCGATATTTGTACCACGATTCAATTATTTCGATTTGATACACCTTTATTTTTAAAAATAAACAATAAATGAGATATATAAGCTGTCGATACACAGAAACCCACAGTGTTTCCACACTTTTGATTTGAAGCTTGCCGGAGCATCACAATTTCCTTTCCTTACTGCGGTCCGCCATTTTGTTATGAATGCTTTGTGAAAATTGCATCCACACAGCCGATTGGTTGAGGGATTAGAGATCAGCCAATGAAATTGAACGTCTCACAGACGTTTCGGCTGAAGTTGCATACACTAATATTCAGATCGTGGTGCATCGAAAATCTGGAAAAATATATCGTGAATCGAATCGAACAATAAATAATTGCGGTAATCGTGACACCTCTACTGTATACCGGGAAACTGTCACTGAGTCTAATATTTGCCATTTGCCAATAAAAGCATGTTCGCCTGGTGTTAATTTCACCTTTCACATGTAATACCTATGCACATTGTCTGTTGTGTACTAATATTCACTGTCAAGATAAATTCACCTTCATAGGGGAGGGGGGAAAAGGATAAAGCTGAAACTGACAGAATGTTCGTCCCGGTATACAGTATGTAAAGTAATGTTCTTGTATGCTTCAATGGTAAATGACCTCATTACAAGCCACAAAATAAAACAATCTATTCGTCACCTGGGAGCGATATGAGTAGAAGAATAATTAGAAAAACTGAAGTCTATGATGAGCTGTAACAGTAATGGGAAACGTCATTGTAACAATGATGACATGTGTGTTGACTGTTGTCTGTTGACAGAGCCAGAGTCCTGCCAGGTGTTGCCTGCTATGTGGATGACAATGGCTGGTGTTGGACAGGTCTTAACAACCAACAATGCCGCATTCTGCAGGTAAATGTGAATTTGGATATTTTGTAACTTTAATGCTACCTTCGTTGTGTCTGATGGTCAATGTGTTGTTATCTCCCCTTATTGCTGCGGGACTATCAACTTTTGAAAACAAGCTCTGCTAGATGTAGAGGGTTATAAGGCAATGAAATACACATGCAAGATGTACTACCTATTGAACATTTTTTGAAAATTTGATTTTTTTACTATTAAATACTTATTTGTCAATGAATTTTTCAAATTAAGATGCATTTATGGATTCAAAAGCATATTAAGCCATTGCTTTAGTAGCTTTCCATATGACCTGTATATGGATATCTACGTAAATATATAATTATGAATATAATATGTGTTGTATGTATTCAGCAATCTACCAAGTATGATGTCCAACATATCCGCCCTGACCTCAAGCTGCACGGATGACGTCGGTCAACACTTCAAAGCCATGCTTGGTTTCCAGGAAGAGGCAAAGGAAGCTATATGTAATCTACCCTCCAACTGTAACGTGGACGGTGCTACAGCCTGTCTGCTCAGTCTTAACAAAGACAACTTCTGCGCGTAAGTTTAACAATGCATACACATATTTTTTCTCACTCCATCGTTTAAGTTTGTGAATGGGCTATATAGCTATGCGATCCAAATATGGCGAGGGATCGTTTGATCTCGTTGCACAAAAACCAAACTTGTGGACACAGTAAAAAAAATACTCTGAGAACATTGTCATCTGAATATTGGAAAACACAACTCAAAGGAATATGGTTGATATCTGGAATAGTATGATCCCACAAGATGTTATTTCATCTCGTGACGTATTTGACTTTGAGAAGAATTCTGGATATACATTGAGTGAACGTATGATCATAGAGTGTCTTATACATGGGCTTATTTTACGTTTACCACAATGTATTTCAAATTATATTGATGTGGATATAGAGGTAGCAATGATCCCATCCACACTAATATCTTATTAAATCCTATTTTTAAAAAACCAAAAAAAACCACCTGTCTTATCTGACTAACTATGAAACAAAAACCTATCTTATCTGACACTATGAAACACAACGTATTGGTCAGATTAGACAGGTTTCCATCTAAACTTGGCATCATTTCTCTACCTATCCAAATGATAAAGATACCTATATATACAGAGTATAAGAATTTGCATACATATATTTATAGAAAATTAAACTACTGTAGCTAATGCTGTCTTTATTTTTCAGTGAGTATGACAACGTTAAGAACTGTATGACCGGAGCACTGAAGAGCTGTGCTGTCATGGTTCAGGCTAACCTGACTGCTGAACTGGAGAATGTACAGAACGCTTATGGCCAGTCCTGTATTAAGATGCCATCTATTTATGTAAGCAAGTTAATAGGTTTAAAACAGTTGACAATGTTAAAGCCAAAACAGGCCACAAATTGTTTCAATTTTTATAATAATGTAAAATGGAAATTTATTTTCCCGCTCAACTATATTGTATCATTGATACCACAGGGAGCCTAGCATGTAAGATACCTGTGAAACCTTAACCCTTTCACCACTGTAGACCATAATGGACTCCTCCATATCAATGCATGGTAGAGTCTACTAAAGTTACATAGGGGTGAAAGGGTTAATCCCAGATAGCCTGGTCAGTAAGAATGAGGTAAAATGAATACTGCGATTTAAGCCAATATGCAGGAAGTGAATTATCAAAATCTGTGTCATCTGTTTAATGAGCATGCATGTTGGCTTATATTACTCAGCATAACCTCCTCACCAAAACAAAATATCGGGAGGAAAACAAGCCAACATTTTTGGAAGTATGTAATAATATAAGATTGAATACTGTATGAAGTTCTTGTGTTGAGAAAACAAACGTTAATTTACTGATGATGACATTTCAGGTCACAGACCCAACCCGTTTAATCAGGCTGGAGGAAGGAAGCATGAATTCCACAAACATTTATGTGACCATGACTGAGTCACCCTCCTGTGGCAATAACTGCCACATCGAAGTTACCGTATCTCTGTCTGAAGTTGCCAGCTCTGTTGCAAAGTAGGTCTATCTAAACTCCCTCCAATAGTTGCAGTGGTGGAGCTCGAATGTGCCTGCCTCGAGATAAAACTTTTCTATATTTTATTTTATTTAGACGAAGAAAAGAAAGACAAGATATTGAAAGATTGGAAAATTACATCACCTTTAAGGCAACATTCCATGAAAGTTTAGGGTGTTATTTCAAAATGTTCTATTTTAACTTCCTTTCATTCTGTGACTGATTATTTCCGCAGGTGTGCTGATGGCGCTGTTGACATTCCACAAGTGTTGGTGGTCAAGGACGGTGATACCTCCGGAACCTGTAATATGGTCTTTACGGATGCCGACTACATGACCCCTCGCGTGGTGCCCCTCTTGGCGACCGCTGACCTCATTCAGGACGGCACACACTACATCACTGCTAAACTTACAGCAACCAAGATTGATAACGGAGTAGTCGTAAAAGAAACACAGCTTGCAGAATACCAGGTACTTGTTACGTAGTAATCATCGGAATCGCACCAGATTTTCAACTTTAAGGGATGATGTGTCTTCAACCCCCTTGAGTGTTAGCTAGTTTAATGTTGTTTTACAGGGTGTTAATGTAAAGATAAACTTTATTTATTTTACAACATTTATGAAACAAGTTGTTTCAACTTATATTAGTCACTCTTGTTGGCCAAGATATTAGTGTGCTGGGATCTTAATGTGGGAGGAAACCAGAGTACCCAGAGAATACCCACGTGGTCGGGCAGGTGACCCAACCTTTTCTAGCCCGATCAGGGAATCAAATCCCAGCCGCCTACAGGGTGTGGCATGCTATAAACAGCTAAGATCATTTAAAGATGTATGTCCATGTGTGTAATATATGCATGTGTGTCATTTGTGCTGGAGGCAAAAGCATAACTACAGTACAAAAAATGTGTGTTAAGGGCCATTCTAGGATGTTTCATTCATTGTTCCCTTTGTAAATTATTGAATAATATTATAAAGATTCACAAAGTTGACACATTTCTGATTCAGGTAATGAACACAATCGTATCATTTTGTGACATGAGTGTTTCACCGACTCAAACGAATACTATAAGCTCTCAGATTCTACTGGTCCTAAAATTAAATCCCGTCTTTGGCTAATGATGATACAAGTGACATTATAGAAAAATATAACTTAAAAAAAAAAAAAAAAAAAATACATCTCATCTTTCAAAATAGTCGGCTATGAAATGATAATCACTGTTGCTATTGAATACCCGTTGAGAATACCTGCTATTACCCAGTGTTGTGATGTAAAAGGGATTTGCATTTTGGGCTTATTTTGGTTGTTATTAAAAGTTTAGATGTCCTACTGTCCCCTTTATGTGTGTTATGTGTGCGTACATTGTGTCCGCATATATACCAGGTATTTGAATATTTGCCCCAAAACATAATGTTCCGAAAAACTTCAAATATATAACTGATATAAAAAAAATAAGTATAAACTTTATTTTATTTCATATTTGTACAAATGTTTTGCAAGAACATGTATCTGGTTAATTTGACAATGAAAATGGATTCAGATACAGGTTTTGAAAACTTATACAACATCTTCTGACTCCTTAGATATTTTTTGAAATTGTAGACATTTTTTTTCAATATTGAAGAATATATCCAATAAAAATAGAGAAAGAAATTTGAAATTGTTTGACTACTAAAGGGAACATAAAAAAATATCTGTATCACTGTCATCAGTGAACGTATGCTAGTATGATGATACGACGAAATCAGAAATCAAGTCAGCACAAAAGGAAATCCCCTGAATCTTGAAGGTTAACCATTTTCATGTGGCATTTAGGGTGATATCAGACTAACACTTCATTTTTTTTCATTTATTTTATAGATTGTTGTCACCAACAACGACCGTTACAGTGCGTGTATGGCCTTTGGTGATTCTGTGCGGTCGTTTGACGGACTGTAAGTATTCGTTCTTACCATGTCTCATCCATACTTGTGTTGACTACATCAATTACACCTTAAGTTTGGTCAGTGTTTTATTTACCATGAGTGATTTAACAAAAAAAAATATTAACTTAGTTTAGCATTAAAGTACATTCTGTGTAGAATTATAGTCTTGTAATTCTGAATACATTATGATACGTACGTAAAGGAAGTTATAAGTTTTTGTCTTCATTCTTCGATTCTGCTTTCAATTATGGAAATCCGTACAGATGTAATTTCTTGCATTTGTAGTTTTCGTTGATTATAACAAATATATCTGATATTCAGATTTTCCTATTCCTTTTGTTTGAGGTAGATTTTGAATAAATGGAACAGCCAACAGTGGTTATCCACCAGCTATCTATAATGTTTGAGGATATTATGACATTAACTCATTCAACCCTGACATCTTATAATGGACTATTCCAACCTTTGAATTGGAAGAGTTCAAATGTGTCTTCAGGGGTGAATAAGTTAATGGTAGGCCTATATTGTGGCAATTTTCAGAACATGTGTTAACAAAGTTGATCATATTTGTTTCTTGTCAGAATATTCTTTTTACAAAATGAAAATGCATAAAAATAATGTGATGATTCAGATTGTTTGATGTGCCATGTATAAACTACAATGAGATATTGTACACTGTTTTTTGATGTGTTTGCAGAAGCCACAATAACTACTACCAAGGGTTGTTCTTAGTCTACAAGCACACCATATTGCCACAAGAGGTATGCTATTATTGTACAATAAGAGCTGAAGATATAGACTTTCCTGTTTATAGCCTGAATAGAAATATTATTTGTTTCCCATAAAGTATGTCAACTATATATAAAACAAAACAAAAATCTCTAAACTAGACTTGAATATGCAATTATAAATATTTTTCAGTGGTTACAACATTTTCAATTTTCAAACAATAACTGAATTACAATTTTCTGTAAATACCAAAAGCTGACGGACTCCAAACTGTTAAGAAAATTCCTGCCCAAATAGTAATTTTTGCAATTTCTATTTCAGAACTAAGATGAAAACCCCCCACATTGAATGTATAAAATATAAAATGTGTCAAATGAACAAATTAAAAATCAACACTTATGCATCTATAACAGCAATTTGACATCTAAAGAGTACCATGCAACATAATGAATAGTATTCCTTATTCTAAAATCCTTCAAAACACTAAATAAATAAAAAAAAAAATCACCAACATACATACTCAATTTTATAATTTGGTAATGTTGAAAAATAGCAATCAAATCTAAGTTTAATGTTCCTCTTAACCCTTTTACCCCCATGTAGCTTTCGTAGACTCTACCATGCATTGATCTGGATGAGTCCATTTTGGCCTACCGTGTTGAAAGGGTTAAACACCTATGAAGTTTATAGATAAAGCTACTGTAGGCTGGCAGAGAAACCTTATGAGTGTGAGACATACTCGTTTAAGTAATAGAAATCTGTTATGTTTGAGACACCTCTTGTCCCATATGAATTCAATGTAAATGTGTTTAGTGTAACTGTGATTAGAAATCTGTTTATTGTGTTTTTGTTCTTAGCTTATGTTACTAGAAACATGATGATGTTTACTCTCAAGAATTTGAGTTCCTCTGCTCTGAAAATGTTCACTTAAATCATGATTGGTTTGCTTGTACATATAATAATAAATTAACGACATATGTTACAAACGTTGAGAGGAATAAATCGGCTATGCGCATAGACTTCGTCTTCAAATGTTGTATTCGTTCGTATTGTGTAGGTGTTTGTGCTGAAGCAAAAGAGCTTGAATAGGTTCGGAACAGAGTCATGTGCCGTGGCTGTCAAATCGGAGGATGATGTCTTCATCATCGACCGCTGCCGAGAAAGCAATGGAAATATCCGAAACACACAGCAGCTTTATATGACTGGCACTTTGCATCCGTTTACAGAGATTAACAGCGAGGGCAGCAAATACACGGTATGGAAGTTGTAACCGATGCTGTGTAAATAATACAGTCTTTAGAATGCAAACATGCAATCAGTTCTATCACAATTGTAATTGATACCTTGTCTACCAAATATTATACTAACCTTTTCACCCCTATGGATGAGTCTATTATGGTTTACAGGGTGAAAGGGCCAGTGAATGAATGATATATTGATACTACAATTATACAATTATATTTATTTTCATTCACACCCATGAAGCGTCATACAATATTTAAACTTGGTATCACCGGACTGCAATTTACTAAATATGACGGAGTTACCATAATTTTGTACACTTTCCAAATCACGCCAGACACGAAGGTAGAATGACAAATTATAGTGGTGAAAAAATCTCTCCTCGCCCTCCACCACCTTTAAAATCCCCTGTTTGGAAACGATGAATAGGAAATATTTGGTGGGCAGTAAAATAGGTAGAGTTGTAATAAACTTCAAATCATCTGAAGCAGCGTTGGGCTAATATCAAGTCCACACACTATGCGGCTAATAAACAAGCTGACGATATAGCAACTTCTTCAAACAAAATTGAAAACTTCTAAATTTCATTTGTGTCAGATCAATGACAATAGCAACTAATAGGGTCTCATTGGAATTGTATTACCTTGAACTTGAGACTATATTCATTTATAGAAAAATAACGACCCGAAGCGAGATATAAGTGTGTGGAAGATGACGTTAACATGTGTCAACCGTAAAGTTCTGAGTCAGTCAGACGTTTGTCTTCTATGTTTTGTTATATAGTTTCATATAATGCAATGTTTGTTGTATCATGGGTCTTGTATCAAGCTATGTATTGTATCGTGAGAAAATGTGTATTCACAGCCCAAACTAATACTGTAAATTTGACAAAATGGTGTAGGCTAACAAGGGAGGGTATAATATATGTTGGGATAGAGTTAGTTCTTTCGGGGACACAACAGATGGTGACTAGATGAGATTAAATTCAGGGAACACAGAATACTGTTAGCAGATTTGAGGCAGAACGTATAGTAAATGTAGTAGTGTTATTTAGTGAAGTGTAAGGTTTAAAATCAGCCTACTTTTGTTGTGCAGGTGAGGTTCCCCTCCGGAACCGTGGTGACCATTGAAGACATGACAATCTCACTGCAAATCATGGTCCATGCTTCGCCATTCGACATGGGTCACACAACAGGTATGACAAAACCGTCGGGGCTTCATCATGGGGTTCGGGAAACGGACCCTGGGATGAAATTGAGGAAAATCATCAACATAATGGCCATTTTGGAAAATCTTGAAAATTATTTTACCAACTTATATCTAAGCCTATCTTTTTGTCAACATAATTCTGTCCTTCCTACATGTGCTACATTTTGAGAACTCAGTCCATTGGGAGTAATCTATTTAAATTTATGCATTTTTTTTTTTTGAGATTTCACAATAAAGAATTTTAAAGGAGTAAATTGAGAAAAATCAGGGGTGGGGGGCGTATTGTTGGCTATGACCATGATCATCCCGCTGCATCATGTCCTCCCCCACTTCCTGTCTTCTTGCAATTCATATCTTAAAAACTTTTCATGAAAGTTCATATAAAAAAAATTGTAATGAAAAAAACTCAGATATCTACAGATTTCAGGGTCGTAATGATAATGCAAGGTCACTTGCTATTTATATGTAAACCACAGGGCTAGAATGGCATGCTGCAGGTCTTGCAGAAATTTTCAAGTTGCATTATTCTTTGGTTATAACTTGAAATTGATTGAGATCCCCATCATATAACCAAACATAATTCAATTTTGGCTATTCCTCCAAGGGTAGACCTCTTCAGGTTTTATTGCATAGCCTTAAAAAAAACAGAAAACAAAAAAAGTGATAACTTTGTATACTGCTGTTTTGCACAGTATTTGTAATCCTAATGTTTGATTGCTTAGCTATAAAATTACTCCACAATGGTGTGTTTTGTGCAATTGTGTTTATTAGAAATGAATGAATATTCACTATGTATTTCAAGTGTTGTCTTACTGTTTAAATCAAATTATAAGGGAATGCCAGAATTATTGTTGGGTTATAGGGTTTGTACCGAAAAAACTGCATTTTTGTGCACGAAATGGACACAGTTTTTTTCGGTATATACTGTATAACCCCCAAAAATTAATGGTTATTCCTTAAATATACCTGCTTGGCATAAAGAAAAGAACACAAAAGATACTGTCAGCATCTGGCCCCGCCCTTGAGGACTTATTCTCGGTCCATTTCATGTCAACAATTTAGATCCCAATTCTATATCCATATACACATACACAATGCAACCAGATTTGCTATGAAGCATTCTTTGGACCAGAAAGACTGAATATATTGCCATGACTGCTCCAATAGTCAGTGAGCAATACAGGTACTATGGGCCTCTTGCTTTGAATTTTACAGCAATGAAAGTGAGTTTCTCTTTGCTTTTAAAGGTTTGTGTGGTGTGTATGACGGTATGACTGACAATGATCTGACCCTGCCCAATGGACGAGCTATTGCTATCGCAACATCAACCGCTAGTGTCGATTTTGCTACCTCTAGAGACTTCGACAGGCAATGGTCGTAAGTATCAACATCAAAATTACCTATTGCTTGGTTAATTATTGTATAAAGGATGTCATCTTTGGTAATAAAGCTTAAATATAGGAATTTATTTGAAATTATTTGAAATTTAAAGCTGACAATGCAAACTTAAAAATTCTTTCAATCGAGATTAAAAAAACAAAATAAATTCAACTATTCAGTATGCTTTTGAGATGTTCCCAAAACCTAAGGAAGTGCTGACATTTTAGTTTGTCCTTGCATGGATGGTGACAAGTAAAAACCTGTAAGGGTAATTTATAAAGCACATTACTTAAGCTAAATTGTAACTCAACTACAATGTCATATTTTTCTCAAATTCTGTAGTTAAGTTGGTGTCATGGTTTTGATCAATTCAGAATGAGAATTTAATGCGTGTGTTCACTTTCAATCCCTAGGGCATCTTCGTCGGATTTGTTCCTGAAGAGCTCCGACTTCCCAACGAATACCTTCTGTAGCTGTGGCAGCAATGCTGGTAGCTCATCCCCACCGCAATGTGTCTCTCGTAACACACTCGTGGACTCTTGTGCTTCACCTTTGGCTGGTAGGTTTGATTTAAACACTTTTTCAGTATTTTTTGTGGTCTTCCTGCGATTCTGAAAGTGTTTTTTGCTGTCCTCCTGTGATTCTGAAAAAAAAAATAATTCTGAAACTGTACGTATGTTCTGTAGATTCACTTGCTGACCATACTGTGTTGTAGGTACTGACATCACAAATGCATTGAAGGAGGGTGCTGCTGTTATCGTCACCGGCTGCGACAGGAAGAGGAGACAGGCCGGAACGGGATTGTTCGATGGTGTTGAGATTGACCCAACCTATGATGATTCGGTAGGAGACAAAATATAAGATTATTAACCAGTATGTAGGATTGACATATAAGGTTTTTACCAGTAAATGTTGAGGACGAGGGGATATCTTTCAGGTGCCGATGGGACAGTTTCCCTTGTAATGTGGGAACATACGTGAAATTAGGTACTCTGCATGGCGGTTTTTAAGGTATTGAATGGATGGATGGATGGATAAGAACACAGTGTCATGATGTATTGTTTTGAAAAAGTTCTGGCATTTGCATTAACTTTGGTAATTTTTGTAGAATATTGACTTGTGATCATGGTTTGTGTTTAAACATTTAGAAGATTTTGACTGCTGTATACTGGGAAATTTTCGCTGCAGTTTAAATTTTCGTCCTTCGTAACAAGGATTAATTCATCATTTGTAAACAATATAATAAACATAGAAATTAAATGTGAAGGGCGAATTTAATATTTGACGAAAATTTCATGTGTTTACAGTTTTTACTAATTGTTTCTACCAGGACGGGTAGAAATTAAGCTACGGACATTGTCACTATATATAGTAAAAATACATGGAGGAGTCTTAAAGTCAGTCAATATAAAGAGATGATTACTATAGGGGGTGGTCATCGCCCTGCTTGAGAATCGACTGTATACATACTATATAGCAATAGAATTGGCTAGTCTATTTAGTAGATCGGTATAATTATTTATTCCTTGGGTCCTGCGTAAAGCATGTTTAGCTGAACATAGTTTGAGTGAGGAGAAGTGTATTTGAACTTGAAAATCTGTATACCAGAAAACTTTCACTGACGTTTAACTGACGTTTTCTTGTCAACTGTACAAGGGGTAAATTTATTATGACAGTGTATTTTAGTACCCAGCGTTACATCTAAACTAAAAACTTGTGAAAACCAAAATTAACACTGGACAAATATGAATTTTACCAAAGAAGGGCACATACAGTGGTTTAAGGTTAGGAGGGATGAATCTGCCGTATACATTTGTATTAAATTTGGAGTAGGATCGATGTATTTTGCTTTTTCTTGAATAAGAGTTATAAGGAGATGGTTTTGAGTAAGGAGTGTTGTATTTAACTTATCTGGAGTTTGGGCTTGAAGGAATGTATATGACTTAAGTCTGGAGTTTGGAGGAATGTATTTGACTTTAGATCTGGAGTTTGAAGGAATGTTTTTGACTTTAGATTTGGAGTTTGAAGGAATGTATTTGACTTTAAATCCGGAGTTTGAAGGAATGTATTTGACTTTAAATCTGGAGTTTGAAGGAATGTATTTGACTTCAGATCTGGAGTTTGGAGGAATGTTTTTGACTTTAAATCTGGAGTTTGAAGGAATGTATTTGACTTTAAGTCTGGAGTTTTGAGGAATGTATTTGACTTTAGATCTGGAGTTTGAAGGAATGTTCTTGACTTTATATTTGGAGTTTGAAGGAATGTTTTTGACTTTAGATCTGGAGTTTGAAGGAATGTATTTAACTTTAGATCTGGAGTTTGGAGGAATGCATTTGACATAAATATCTTTGGCTTGACCAGGAGTTGGAGTTATGCGAGATGTACCCTTCTTACGATTAATATTAAGTCATCAATTATACAATATATGTTTACTTTTAATAAGTGCATTGAACTGCATAATGATATTTCAATATTACTTTCATTTATGATAATTACAGGTCACAGAACCCACATGGAACCAGACCAGGACCTACAACCTCGACTTAGCCACAGCTTTCTGTCAACAACAAGTGAATGCTAAGGCAGTTATAAGCCTCTGTCAGCAGATTCCGGGCTTTTCCTTACCCACTGACACTGTCATCCAGGAGTGCATTGACAAAATCAAGGTAATGAAACTTCATATTGATAACCTGGTACATAGTAACTCATTCACCCCTGAAAACACATTTGAACTCCTCCAATGCAAAGGTTGGAATAGTTCAATTTGAACTTTTAGGGGTGAATGAGTTAAAGTCTGGTTCTGTCATTGTTGGGACCGTTAAAAATGATGCAGTCAGGGGTCCTCTTAACACATACTATGACGATGCTTAATTTGAAGGACTTCTTCGCTTCTGTTATTTGATAAAAAATGAAATTTACTTTGTGTATAATTAGCTTAAGGAGAATGGTTTTGCCCATATCTGGGTACCTGTAATTGCTACACAGATTAAACTTTTTAGGAATATAGAATTTTGTAAAATAAATACGTCTGACATCATTTTGCTGCAGTTAAAATACCATTCATGTTAGTACTATTGTTTTATACACATTACTAAAGGAATATTGTCATCATTCGGCAGTATCCAAAAACCTGTTTATATATCCGCTATTGCACCATACCTTTCCTATATGAATATAGCAATTATAAATTGTACCACTGGCATTTATACAGTATGGTACATTATAACTTCAGACTCAAATCCTGATTTTTGTGTCGCTTGCAACACAAGGCGATGTATAGGTATTACTTTGTCGGCGTCATCAGTTGCATCGTCCGAAACAAGGTTTCCATACAATAACTTGAGTTCCCTTGGGTTGATTGAACTCAAACTTGGTACACATATTGCATACCGATATAGCTTGGTCAAGTTCGCATTCCAGAAGTTAAGGTGCATTTTTGATGGAGTTATGGCCGTTTTATTGCCAAATAAATTAGGTAGGCATTAGGTAGTAAATGCAAGAATTTTTCTATTCTTTAATCAATTCTAGAAGCAATAATGTTCAACATATCTTACAGGTTTTTCTGTTGAATTTCAACTTTCCACGTTTTGGCATATCTGTCTACACGATAACTCAAGCCATAACACTTTTCTTACTAAAAGCACTGAGCAGGCGACACATCCACTCCTGTGAATTCTTGTTAAGTGATTGAGGGATGTTGATGACAGCATTTCTTGATTAATGAACAAAGAAAAATTGATTCCTTTAAACACCATAAAATTCATCTCGGTATGTTAGCCAGTAATAACCGTTTTACTAGGTAGTATAACACAAATTTGTTAGTTACGTCTAAGTAAATATTGAAATATAATGCTTTCAAGTGAAGCTTATTATATTTTATCAGTGACAACCCTATGCTGAGAGAAAAAAGACAGATTTTATAGGCAAGGGTCATAACTGTACCTGTCTGTAAGCCTGAATGTGGAAAGGGTCGAATTTGGTAGTACTACATGTAGCAATAAAATAGTTTTATTCCTTTTTAATGAATTAGGTTTGTGGGCTAACAAACTTTGAAACAATGCCATATATTTTTTTAAAGGAGATTGTTTGTGGTTGAGACTTGAACCTTTTTAGTAATGATATACAATTGTTTTCCTTCTGTAGTTGACTGATTCTGCAATCGATGCCACCTATACGCTAGCTGTGTATATCGGGCAATGCGAGTCTGAGGCCAGACAACTACTCGGCTCCACGGACATCACATTGGTTCAACTTGCGACAAACATCCTGAACTTTGTTTGTCCAAACGACTGTAGCGGAAGCAATGGTATCTGTAGTGCTGGTACGTCAAGTTTCATCTCGACATCTGATTTCCTGGGACAATATTTTGATTTTAAAGTAGTTCAAAGTTGAAATTTTTCAAACATGAACTTTCAGTTTTCCTAGCTAGAAACATTACGTAGACCTGGCAGCTGACTGATATATTTGTTTGTGTGTATACAGGTACTTGCCAGTGTCAACAGAGCTGGCTTGGCGTCGACTGCTCCATTGACGGGAACCAGCCTCCAACTGTCTCGAGTGTGGAGAACAATGGACTATGTCCCCTTGGCAGCACCGACTGTGCTGTGATCACAGTTCTTGGTGACAACTTCAGTGACCAGAAGACACCTTCATGCCACTTCCAGGCTCTCACTGTAGGTATACTAGTAGATGTTGTGACAATATTCTTAAATCATTAAACTCCCATCTGAAAACGTTTGATAAGCAGTACTCCTGGCCGCATGCATCTCTGTCCATGGCAATTGTTTCATGGCCATAACTGTCTGGTATCTCCATGCAAGTTCCTCTGTTCTTGGGTAATTCTTAACCCTTTCACCGCTGTAGACCATAATAGACTCATTCATATCTATGCATGGTAGAGTCTATTAAAGTTACATAAGGGTGAAAGGGTTAAGGTCCTTTACTTTCAACTGGATATTGTTAAGATTAGAGTCAGGTAGAGTTATCAATCACAACAGCATCAGGATAGACTTTTTCAAATTTATTTGGTACTTGTCGACTGAATAAATCAAAGCTACAGTGACTTGTATTTCCTTCTCCCATGACCTGCTTTCTGGCCATAGTTTTCTCACATTTTTGTACTGGCCATTCATGTGTTGTTGCATCTTGGGATGATTGCTAGCCTGAGTTTCCTCTGGCCCTGTCACCAGACATCTAGGCTATCTGTCAAAATGCCTGATGTCAAGGCCAGAGGAAACTCGGGCTAAATGATTGCGTGTCAGGTGTAAATCTAGTTGCTGAGGTCAAGGTCACAGAGTTAAATTTACTCTCCTTTATCTATTAACTAAGCCCGCATGAGATTGATCTCCGTGGGGTGAAATTAGTGAAATTATGAAACTGTCACACAGGAATGATTTGATCTGAACAGACATCCTGATATTTTCTTACTATCCTTATACTTACAGGCTGTCAATAGAACTATTTACAAAACAACATTTTCATGAACTTTCTTTTGACAGATTGACCGTTGGTATCCAAAGGCTTCATTTAGGTATCTCGATTGAAACGGTTCAGGTGGTGCAGAAATATTCCATGATTAACCAAATGCACTTGGACTGAACTGTAGGCACAGCAAAATAAACGTGTCCACTGAATTATATAACATATCTTAAAGTCTACATGTGGCTTGACATCGCTTTATATAGAAATAACGCAAACTAGCAGTAGTCAGCATTTTAGTTTCGGTCAGGCACGTCTCAAGGACCCCTCTGAATCTACCCTTGCTGAGCATTCCTGAGGTCAGCCTCGGTTCAGATCTGCACCTGGCGTTTTCTTTCCAGGTTGAACCAGATACACGAAAAGGGCCATGGTCTTTTTTGGCAGTCAATAAAAGCAATTGTTTCACTTTTTTGTTAACCATTTGTTGACAGATCAATCAGGCCGGTACCACTACAACTGGACCTGTGCAAATCGTGGTCGCTGAGTATGTTACAATAACACAGATCAACTGTCCAGTACCTGCAGACATGATGACGTCCAGTCTCAAATCGGCCGTACAGGTGGCGGTCAGTAATGATGGAGCTAAGTTTAGTCCCTATTACACGGTGGTCACCTTCGACAGTGCCTGTTACAGCTGTTCAACAACTGCCTGTACGACCACTGTGAGTATCACTTACTAACAAGGTGTTACAATATTTGATATCTCATGTTATGTAGAATTTTAATATTTAATATCGTATGCAAATATAATGTTCTGATGGAATCAAATTGCACAGGTGGGTGAATGTATTGTTTTAAAATTTTACATCAAAACATTCTTGAGATGAAATGTAAGTGTTAATTTTCAATAACTAACAACTAATGTATGAAAAAAATATTCAAATCATAATGTTTTTTTCAAGACATCAATAATATGGGTACCTTTTGGCAGCTCTGATTCTCATTATAAACTAGATGTGTTTAGAGTTTTTTAGTTGTTGATACAAACTTTGGAACGAATATTTGAGATTTGTACGGCGTCCTTTCAGACTACTGGCTGTGTGATAGAGAATGTTTGCTACGAAGCATTCTCCAACAAACCTGGTGACCAGTGCCACTACTGCGATCCTTCTCTAACAAACACGGGGTGGACAATGAAAATCGGTTTGTAGTTTTCACCTACCTTTTACAACTAGTCCAATATCAATTAATTTATATGTCATTTATGAATTCATCAAGAACATTGAAATTTCAAAAGGTACAAGCAAATTTCTTAACTCATTCACCCCTGAAGACACATTTGAACTCTTCCTAATCAATGGTTGGAATAGTTCATTATGAAGTTTCAGGGGTGAATGAGTTAATATGCGGTCATAGAGACTACATAGCATCAACAGAAGAATGATGTGCTGTACGTAATTATAAGTGTACTGAGTTTCAAAGGACATATGCTTGAGGGTTTTAATCTGTAATAAAAAAAGATAAACTCATTCACCCTTGAAGACACATTTGAACTCTTCCAATTCAAAGGTTGGAATAGTTCATTATGAAATTTCAAGGGTGAATGGGTTAAGACACACAAATGCATATCTTGATTATATGCATCTGAAAACAGCTCAGTTTTTGAACATTTCCCCACAAATCAACTAGGATGTATTTACAGTGTCTTTTCCTATTTATAGCTCCACCACTGTGTAATTTACCTACGACACCAGCCCCCCCTACAACCTCCAGCCAACCAGCTGTGACAACCACCACCACAACGCGAGCAACCACTCCTCGCCCGACAACACCCAAACCAACTACACCAAGACCGACTACACCAAGACCAACTACTACACCAACCACACCAGCTCCTATGGTGAAGACGACAACAGAGGAGCCGGTCCTTAGCCAAGACGCCCAGTTGATTGTTGTTGTGTTGGGAGTTGTTGCTGGCCTGTTCGCCGTCCTGTCCTGTATCTTGGCTGTCAAGTATTGTCAGCGTCAACCGTAAGTATATCTTGAGTATTGTAGTACATTTGTCTGGTAGTATTAACTGTTTCTCGTCTATTATCTCGTCTATTTTTCGTTCATTTTCTTGACATTTCTTTGTCAGTTACTGACTGCTTGTTACTAATTGGTAGATTCAGGACCTTGTCAAAAGCTGTTGGAAATAGTTGTAAGAAGCCGGTTAGTTCTATTTTTTTCCCCTGATAAGATAAGACATTATGATCACCAAAGATTAGTATGTAAGGGACGTGTAAGTTTGTCTCCTGATGAGAGCTTTAGTTATTCTAGCTAGATATACATGTACTAGA